>NC_089813.1:3111150-3221337 GCF_029633855.1 Hoplias malabaricus | reverse complement strand
TGGTGACTGTCTGTGAGGAGTGTGGTGTGTTCTCTCTGTGTCTGCGTGGGTTTCCTCCGGGTGACTGTCTGTGAGGAGTGTGGTGTGTTCTCTCTGTGTCTGCGTGGGTAATATTTTCAAATCCACCTTTCTGCCTTTTAAGTTGATTTGATGCCTGATATGCACCCAGCACATATTTATATTATGTATAACAAATATATGAGACTTTATTCATTTATTATTCATTATTCAGTAGTTATTATGAGAGAACACTATGTGAAGTGTGGGCTCACCTCCTGAGGGTGTTCAGTGGGTTAAAGAGAGGAGACGTCTTGACTCCAGACATCGCCACAATCCTGCGAGACATCCATGCTGCAGGATATTGCTTTAATTGCATCTTTCTTGTGGCTGTGTTGCCTGATGGAGGGCTGATATATCTGGAGACGGAGGCTGAGAGGTTCCTGACGTAGCTGATGGCATTAGACAATGATTTAATGTGTGTTCTCTCTTCGGTTTATTGATTTATCTGAGCTCAATCGCCGCTGAATCACTGAAGCTCACTGACGATGAAGGTGCTGGTATATTTCAGGTGTGGCCTTTCTACCGGCCAGCGTGTCCTACCTGATTGGGACCAACCTTTTTGGCCATCTTGCTAACAAAATGGGCAGGTACGGTGTACATCAGAATACATTACATTTTCAATGTGTTTTTGAAGCTAAAAATGATCAAAAGTCAAGGCAATGATGTAAAACTAATGTCAGAAAAGGACTGTACTGCTCTAAAATCATCAAATACAATAGAAAGGTGTAGAAAGTAGAGGTGGGCGATACTGGGAATTTTGGTATCGATCCGATACCAAGTAAATACAAGGCCAGTATCGCCGATATCGATACCGATACCCGGTGGTGTGTCACACACACTTTAGCGAGAGAGAAAAAAAGCTTGAGTATCGATCTTTTTACACGAGTATTGATCAATACCAATTCCAGCGTTGGTATCGAAATTATCGATATTTGGGTCGATCCGCCCTCCTCTAGTAGAAAGAGGTAGAAACTACTGTCACTGTCCAAAAACGTGCATCAGAGGATTCCAAAATAGTTGAGATAATGTTGTCGATGATGTGATATGTACCTCACCTACAATCTGTGTGTAACTCTGTCCTCCACTAGGTGGCTGTGCTCCATGATTGGGATGTTCATTGTTGGCGTCAGTCTCATCTGTGTGAGTACAGCACCCAGTCTTCTCTTTGTTTAAAAGGTGGTTTCATCCATAATCAAGCGTTACACTTGAGTCTGGAGTCTGCTGCTTCTATAGTTTTCAAGCTAATTCATCTAACGATTCATGATATTTGTTCTGATCGTTAGCCTTGTGCTATTTAGACTTGAGTATGTGGTTCTGAAGGTATATATTTCATAATGTGATGTGTAGAACTCATTTATTATTCTACTTGTCTGCCATTAGACTGATGTGGGATTTGGGACCATTAAATGAAAGTGAATATCCTGGTCTTACAGGTTCCTTTGGCCTCTAACATCTACGGCCTCATTGGACCCAACGGAGGACTGGGGTTTGCCATTGGTAACTATAAGTGTACTGATAAAACAGACCCTGCCCCCACACGCATCCTGATTTACCCGTTACAGTTGGAACTAAAACTTGTGTCTTTGTGTCTGTAGGAATGGTGGACTCGTCCATGATGGCTATAATGGGTTACCTAGTGGACATCAGACACACCTCTATTTACGGGAGTGTGTACGCTATAGCGGATGTGGCTCTTTGTATGGGGTTTGCTATAGGTACATATACATAACCATTATAAAGTAATGCTATGCAACAGTCGTTATACTGACACCTAGTGGCCTGGATGGGTCATTTTAAACATGGCTGCCCCCATATGGGGAACCTACTCTGTGGATCATTCAGAGACTACACTGTAGCTACCTGACTACCTACACTGTAGGTTCATTCAGAGACTACAAGGCACTTTCAAAATGTTCTATAAACGCTTCTATCAATATTGTCTGCTACTTTTGAGTGGTAAAGCTTAATTATTCTTTTAAAACTGAGCTTGTGATTAAACGACTTGCGGTACACAGTAACTCTGTCAGTGCCTACGTTCCCCCATGAGCAGGTTTTTCTGTAAACGTCAGTGTTTAAACATAGAATCTGACATTTTCATTTTGACCTTTGACTGTGACTGCGTTTAAGGTCCGTCCACCGGGGGAGCCATTGTCAAAGCAATCGGTTTCCCGTATCTTATGGTGATCATTGGCATCGTCAACATCCTTTACGCGCCGCTGTGCTTCTTCCTCAAAAACCCAGCCGTGCAGGAGGAGAAGATGGTAAGAACTGACTTGTGCTTTTGTACTTTTGAAGGTTTATGTATATATAATAATGTGTGTGTGTCTGTTTGTGTGTGTGTGTGTGTGTGTGTGTGCTGTGTCTGTTTCCTCAGGCCATTATTAACCAGGAGTGTCCCATGCCCATAAAGACCTACAACACACAGGGTCATTGCAGAGAATTCCCCCTGAGCAGTGACAGTGAGGTGGACATAGAGGAGTAACAAACAACAAAACACACTCACACACACACACACTCACACACACACACACACACACACACACAGAGAGACACAATGTTCCTGACTGTGTTGATAAAATGTTCCTTTATACCCCATTTTTATAAGTGTTGGTAATTCTCCTGGCTGTTCGCTGTGGTGTACAGTGGTGTTGTCATGATGTGCTGCAGCTTCTGGATGGGTTTGACTCAAATAAACACTTTGATTAACAGCACCCAGCAGTTTGGTTGTAGTTTTACTATGATTTTGGACCTTAATTCCAGTTTTCAGAAACCCGTTCCTCACTCTAATTAACTCTACACATAAAGGGTGTGTCCCAGGCGTTATCAGCCACATATGAGGTGTTCATGAACTGGGAATTTCATTCATTCATTCATTCAGTCAGTCATTATCTGTAAGCCCTTTTCCAGTTCAGGGTCACCGTGGGTCCAGAGCCTACCTGGAATCATTGGGCGCAAGGCAGGAATACACCCTGGAGGGGGCGCCAGTCCTTCACATGGCAACACACACACTCACACCTACGGACACTTTTGAGTCTCCAATCCACCTACCAACGTGTGTTTTTGGACTGTGGGAGGAAACCGGAGCACCCGGAGGAAACCCACGCAGACACAGAGAGAACACACCACACTCCTCACAGACAGTCACCCGGAGGAAACCCACGCAGACACAGAGAGAACACACCACACTCCTCACAGACAGTCACCTGGAGGAAACCCACACAGACACAGGGAGAACACACCACACTCCTCACCGACAGTCACCCGGAGGAAACCCACGCGGACACAGGGAGAACACACCACACTCCTCACCGACAGTCACCCAGAGCAGGAATCAAACCCACAACCTCCAGATCCCTGGAGCTGTGTGACAGCGACACTATCTGCTGCACCACCGTGCCGCCCCTGGGAATTTCAGCGCTGATAATATATCTCTCCTCCGTTTACTGTTTACATAAGTTACTGGGACTGTTCCATAGGTCTGTGATGTAAGAAACCCTGGCTGTTGGAATCCCTGTTTTTGAGAGAGTACTTTCAGAACAGAAATGCTCAGCCATGGCACTGAGTGCTTACTTCACTCATGATACACCTTCTAGTGTCTAAACAAAACCACACCGACACCGTAACAAAGCTCAACACTTGATGTTCTCACCAGAGGCTCTTTACCCAGTGCTTCTTCTCCTGCAAATGAACTAGTCACACGGTGAAGCATGCCTCAAATCTGACGCTGAAATCCAATATCCTCTCAATCTAAGCTTTTTGTTGCATGTGTCTGTGTGTCAATAAATTACAGCAGCCCAGCTGTGACGCACCTCTTCCTGTGGATACACATCAAACACATATTACACCCTGTAATAACACAGAGGAAGTGATGGACAAAAGAACGACAGATGGAAATAAACACTGTTTACAATGCAGCTCCAATAGTTCATTTCAATCCCCCGTCAATGAATGAAGGCTTTGGAAACATGAATGTCTTGCCTTCACACCTGAGTAAACCCTGCCACAGAGGCACACACCTCTCCACAAACCCTTCACCGGGGTAAAATGGGACCATTGTGGTCCCAAACAGATGGATGTTTGCTTGTATAGTCTCCATAGAAAACCATAACATGGAACTGGAAGCCCTGGAACAGCTGCACTGAGGGTTTGAGGCCACAAATCGCAATGCCAAGGGTGGGCAACAAGAGCCCAAAGCCCCCTAGCACTGGGCTGCTAAGGAAAGTGGAACTGCAATCTCTGGAGTGCTGGAATTCAGCTCCGTTCAACTCCACTGGGATTAGTTGTGAAGGTTTGATGCCATTCAGCCATGAGAACATTAGTGAGGTCAGGTGCTGATGTAGAGTCACTAGTTCCCGATCACAAACACCACTCCTACTCTTCCCAAAGCTGTTTGACAGACCTCCACTATTCCAGAAAGGGCAGTTTGTGTAGTTTCCCTTTAAATACATCGCAGACTGAAAGACTGATCATTTGCCGGTTCCAATCTGGGGGCTGGTAACTACAAATATAATTAATTTAAGGGACAAGATGTGGAAATACTCGGATATTGTCACGGTCCGGAGAAAAACATGCATCTTCAAAACAGTACCTCAGTAAATAGCCTTAACTCTAAATGGACGTCAGTGTAGAAACATTTAATTCAAGTCATTTTAGAGCATTTCGATATTTACGAAACCAGTCCTTTCATTAATGTGCAGTGGATATGGAGGTATTATCATACACTGTGTCCCCATGTCATCATCATACCTCCCACCAGATGGCTGCATATCATCACCATCTTCAGCAGATGGCATTTGACATCATGGCTGGAAGGCATCCTTTGGCTTTATCTAGTAATAAATATATCCATATGCAGTAGAATGGTGACAGATTACACCTCACACATTGCTTAGAAGTCCACACTGTATGTTACACCAGTTTCCTGAAGTAAGTATTTGATGTAGAGTGCAAACATCAAAGAAATCTATAAGACTAGTTTCCTACCTAGCTCATAGAGTCTGTGGGTTCTTGCGCATAGAACCATAACACATTTACAGATATTCTCCAGTTTGACACCATCTCAGCTGAATATATCACTTCTCAACTGTAGTATCTGTTCATAATGGTGGAATATGTGATTAATTCGATATATCTGAGGACTCTTAACTTGCATTTTAGAGCAGGGAAACTTAAGTTCCAAACATCACCGTAGTATTTCAGTGCCTCCGGGAATGGTGCTTGAAAGAGAGGGAATTTTCTCCACCTAACGTTCACGGCTGAATAGCCATTGAGCAAGGAACTTTACCAATACGAGTCAAACACCATGTCTTAGTTTTCACAAGGGGATTAATAAAAAGTCTCTTGTTGCTTTCGGGCTGAGTTTATTTTTAAATGAGGCTCAACACAAGGAAACGTATGCAAATACCAGTTAATAATAAAGAAATTAAGAGAGTTTGGGAAACAGTTCAGAGTATTTTGGTTTGAGACTGTTAAACAATTCTGTTGTTCTGTTAAATTCTGGAGCTTTAGTTTAATTAATACGTTGTGTCTTACAGCAGAATTTGTGAAGAAAAGTGTTATTAATAGAACCCTTTAACGTGTGCCCCATGTTTCCAGTGACTTATTTTAGCGTTGCACACGAAACCTATCCTGAGAATAATTTACTATTTATTTTGTTGATATTTGTTCCTTTCAGGCTGAGTTTATTTTAAAATGAGGCTCAACACAAGGAAACAAATACAAATACCTGTTAATAATAAAGAAATTAAGAGAGTTTGGGAAACCGTTGTGTGACAGTGATTTGTGACCGTGTTAAATATAGAACCCCACACAAAAGCTTTGTAAATAACATGAAGGTTGTTGGCCATTTAATGCATCACACTGCATTTTGGAGCCAGATATTCGAGCTTTTGTCAGCTCAGAGTATTTTGGTTTGAGACTGTTGAACAATTTCGTTGACCTGTTAAATTCTGGAGCTTTAGTTGAATTCATACATTTTGTTTTACAACAGAATTTGTGAAGAGAAGTGTTATTAACGGAACCCTTTAACGTGTGCCCCATGTTTCCAGTGACTTATTTTAGCGTTGCACACGGAAAGTATCCAGAGAATAATTTACTGTTTATTTATTGATATTCTATAATATTTTCTATTCTGCAAACATTCCCGACGTTAACAATTTGCAATAAACACGTAGTTAACTCCGCTGAGGGTTGGTTTTGTTCATAAGAGCTTTAAACGAGCTTTGTTTACTAAGCAGTCTTCGGCGTTACCGCTTTCATCGCAGTGGGTTGTGTGTCAAATGGCTCAATGCACCCTACGTAGTGCAGACTTCAAAAGTCGAGAACCTCTTAAAGAGGGAAATCTGCTTGTTATTTTTGTGTCAGACGATAGGGGACGCTCTAAAGGGTTCAACAAATTTAGACGTGTGTGAACAACTTAAAAATAAAAGGAAACTATGTTCCTATGAGAACAAAACTGTAAAGAGGTCGAGCGTGATATAATGACATAAAAATAGATAATAATATATATTCTTACAAATATTTCCACACATTATTAAGTAATTCCCACGCATTATTTAGTCGTTCACACTTGGAGGTCACTCAGGGCTCTGTAGCTGAGTTCCATTCACTTCAATTCATTGGGGACTCTGTCTGGCGCCCTCTAGCGTTTCAAGTGAAAAACGAGAAACTCCTGTGTGTAGTGCACTTTTTATTGAGGAGAGAGAGATTTGGGATCGAGCCTGAATTCGTGCACGCGAGTCTAGACCGCAAGCTATTTACTATTATTACTAATTACATACTAAACATCAAAAAAGACGCTAAAATCCTTAAGAAATCCATCTTTAAAGCCACTATCCTAACTCCTTCGATAGGTTAGTAGATGAGTGTCAAGTTTAATGGCTAAAACCGCTCCCTGAACCCACAGAAATGGATGTGACTCGAGTTTTCCGTGATCTTAACATCGTGGAAGCGTCTGAGGACGTTAACGGTTGCTCCAAATCTTCGGTTATATGGGTCTTGTCCCAAATTCACCAGAGGTTTGTGGTTGAACACTCGCCGAAGAGGCGTGTGTTGACGGCCGCTGCGGAGCTGTTAAGGACCGCCGAGAGGAGCTGGCTTTTCCCGGGGTCTAGCTCAGAATTGCGGAATGCTTATGTGAATCTAACCACGTGTTTTATTAAATACACAGAACTGCCCCTCTGTGACTCGGAAAGTGGGTCTTTACCCGCCAGCAGCTACGAGGAAATTCCCGTCAAAGCCGAGGAAGTGTGTACGGTTTTATTGGAACTGAACCAACAGCTCATTGGAGCCATTGGCTCCGGAGATCCAGCTACTGCAGGGACAGCAAAGTCTCTAATCCACAACCTGGGGCCTTTGTTGTCTATATTCTCCATTACACACCTCCAGAGCCAGGCATGGACCAACGAGACGTCCAGAAAGTGTGCTTTAAAGCTGCTAAAATCCACAGCTTCAGCCTCAGGGAGTGGGTCAGTCCAGGAGCTGCTGTGTGGGAAAGATGACGGTGAACACGACGGGATTCTGGGCCCAGTTCTGGAGAAACTACTGCCAGAATTAACAAAGTGAGTTCTGTGTATCATCTACATTAATCTGTCATAACATTACAATGCACTGCTTGTTTCAACACAGAGTGGATCAGACACAGCAGTAGCTGCTGGAGTTTTTAAACCCTGTGTCCACTCTGTGAGACACTCCACCCTCGGTGGTGCACCTTGTAGATGTAAAGTCACAGTGTGTATGGGTCATTCTCTAGTCCTTCATCAGTGATGTTGTTGGTCGGTGGACTATTAAACCCATTTCATACATCTGGTTCCTATCATCCCACTGGACCACTTCAGGTTTGTGTTGTGAAGCTGTGTTCCCTGAAGTGATGGAGCTCCCATCAGCACCTTTATGACATGTTGGGCAGGTGGTTGAGATCCAACATCACCACCTATCAATACAACAACTGCTGACACTGTAAATGGATCAGTTGTGTGTGTTTTAGGGAAAACTGGAAGCGAAACGAGGCGGTGAAGCACGTGTTCTCTTGGGTGCTGGTGCAGGTTGGACGTCCATGGTTGTCAGACCACTTGGACAAGGTCTTTCCTCCCTCTCTGCTGATATCTGACGATTACAGGACAGAGAATAAAGTACTCGGTGTACACTGCCTTCATCACATTGTACTTAATGTGGTGAGTAACGTCAGTCGGGAGAGATTTCATTCAATATCAATATTGAAAATATATATTAAAGTTTCTCTCTGTCTCTCTCTCTCTTTCCTCCAGCCTGCTGCAGATCTTAGACAGTTTAACAGAGCTCAGGTGCTCTACCAGGCTCTCTTTAATCACCTGTACACATCTGAAGCCCCACTAATACAGGTATCACATCAGTGTAAACAATAAACAGTGCATTTACTCTAAAAACGATGGTCCATTGCTGTATTCACGATGCCTTGCTAGATTTATTCTATATGATATTTAGGGTACATCCAGATAATTATAGATACCTAAGGGATATGAATATCTAGTGATGCAGACAGGTATTTTTAATGCTGCCCTTTTTATTTACATGGTTTAATTACATTTAGTAAGTTTATAACCAGTTTAATAAAAATATATATTGTTGTAGTCCATTCCTAAACTTTTTATTATTCATTCATTCATTGTCTGTAACCCTTATCCAGTTCAGGGCGGCGGTGGGTCCGGAGCCTGGGTGCAAGGCAGGAACACACCCTGGAGTGGGCTCCAGTCCTTCACAGGGCAACACATACTCACACACTCACACCTACGGACACTTTAGAGTCATCAAATCTCCTACCAACATGTGTGTTTTGGAGCATGGGAGGAAACCGGAGCACCCGGAGGAAACCCACACAGACACAGGGAGAACACACCACACTCCTCACAGACAGTCATCCGGATGAAACTCACGCAGACACAGGGAAAACACACCACACTCCTCACAGACAGTCACCCGGAGGAACCCATGCAGACACAGAGAGAACACACCACACTCCTCACAGACAGTCACCCGGAGGAAACCCACGCAGACACAGGGAGAACACACCACACTCCTCACAGACAGTCACCCGGAGGAAACCCACGCAGACACAGGGAGAACACACTACACTCCTAACAGACAGTCACCCGGAGGAAACCCACGCAGACACAGGGAGAACACACCACACTCCTCACAGACAGTCACCCGGAGGAAACCCACGCAGACACAGGGAGAACACACCACACTCCACAGACAGTCACCCGGAGGAAACCCATGCAGACACAGAGAGAACACACCACACTCCTTACAGACAGTCACCCAGAGGAAACCCACGCAGACACAGAGAGAACACACCACACTCCTCACAGACAGTCACCCGGAGGAAACCCATGCAGACACAGAGAGAACACACCACACTCCTCACAGACAGTCACCTGGAGGAAACGCACGCAGACACAGAGAGAACACACCACACTCCTCACAGACAGGGACTCGAACCCACAACTTCCAGGTCCCTGGAGCTGTGACAGAGACACCTACCTGCTGCACCACCGTGCCGCCCCAGCTGTTTATTAGTGTAACCTAATTGTAAAAGTATTTGTTAATGTGCCTCAGTGGAGTTTAAACATACTCATTTAATAGTCATATTTTCTATCTGTATCTTGTGGCAGGTGGTTCTGCCGTGTCTTCTAGATCTGCTCTTGGTCCTTGAGAAGCCCCTTGTCCACACAGAGTTATATCAGAAACCAAACCGCTTCGATGATGTTCTTCGTCTCATTTTGACTCACATGGAAATGGAGCACAAGCTGGTCCTGCGCAGAATCTATGCCAGAAACCTGCTTCTGTTTATCGAAAAGTAAGATCCGCAACAATATCAAGGCCTTGTAACATACTTTTTTGTACAGTTTTATGTTCAGAGCAAATATACATTGCATAAAGTTGACATGTGAATGACATTTGTGTGTTTAACCAAACGCATGACTAGTAATGTCTACTTTTACCTCTGACGCTGTAAAAACAGAACTCCCTCTTTGTAACCAATGCAGATTTACACTGCATTTCAGCTGCGAGGGTCGGTACGTGGTGTGACGTGCCGTTTTTTAAAAGATGCTCAATTTCTGTTGCTGACGAGTTGAATCTAGTATGCTCACCCATTTTAGAAAAAGTCTCAGTGTTTTCTCCTGGGTCACGTGCCTCTTTCAAACATCAACTCCAGAGAATTCCTAGAGAAACTCCAAAGTATCGGGTCTGGAGATGTGAAGGGAAATCAAACTAGCTTTAGCCGTGGCGCAGTGCCTGTGCAGTGCATGCAGGAGAAACTCCGGAACATTTTCTGCGCTGACTCTGACTTAACCAGGACTATTTACCACGGAGCGAGGAGGATAAAGTCCAGAGACAAACACTGAGGGTGGTCGCGTTCACACATAAAACCCCTCAGAGTAAACTCCGGAACATTTCTGGATTTCAGAGCAGGTGTGAAGAGGGTAATTGATTGTATTACATTCTATATTTGTTTGCCACTTTTTATAACTGGTTATTTCTCAGCCAGTTTCTTGACGACTGTAAGCACTACTGCACACTTATGTCAGTCCATTTTAACAAACCGTTCTGGACCTATTCCTTTGGTTTTTGCTACAATATAAATTCTACAAAGGACTGTAACAGGGCTGTATTTGAAATCCGGCTTTAATCTGCTCTACTGTGTTCTCATTTGGTTTATTAGTTGGAATTGTGCTTTGCTCTTTTAGGGTGGGGATAAGAATCGCCCGCCATCTGAAGCGGCTGGAGAGAGTGATTGTGGGATACCTGGAGGTTTCGGACGGTCCAGAAGAGAAAGCTAGGCTTAGCATTCTGGAGGTCCTGGAAAGAACCATACAGACTGCCTGGCCGAGGTCATTACCTTATTATCTAGGTTATTATGTGAACGCATCAGCGAAAGCAACTTGCTCACTTCAACTAGTGTTGTCTGTGTGGCTCTCTAGGATGCAGTGCAGGATGGGTGCGATGACTAAGAGTTTGCTGAGGTTCCTTGTTGATGTTTCATCAGAGAGTCTGGCTCCTGAAGTTAAAGAAGAGCTTCTGACCAGAGCCACTCATTGCCTGCTGCTGCTGGACCACTGCTCACAGGGACAACTGAGGGTAGGTCTCAGCGAAGTAGCTCTGATTTGTTATTTGTGTTTATCCCCAGTTTAATCCCCCAAATTATTAGTTATCTGCAGTTCCACCCTTTCACTGAATCTCCCCCAGTCACACACACTACGCCCGGCCTCAGCAATGTGGAGGCAAACATATGCTTCTTCTTAGGTAGCCCAGTGTTTCTTTTCAAGCTGCCACTGATGCAACTCCACAGAACAGTTTAGCACATCACAAGAGAATGCAAACTGTCTATATCTGTCATGTCAGCTGATAGCAAGCCAGCACTGTGATGGGGGGAGGGTGCCGTCACAGCCACCTTTGAGATAAAAATGCCAGAGGAAGCCTAAAGTCCTCAGTTACTGGGAATTAATACAGGGAGTTAATACATTGCTTCTGTTAAAACTGCCTTTAAGATTCTGTTGCTCTCGGACTTACTCTTCTTTAACCCTGTTCTCCCTCAGGTCTTACTGAACGAAGTGGACTGTAGCTGTGTGTCCGACAGTGTGCTGAAACGTATACAGAGTATCATAGCACCACAGGACAACACTCTACAGGTTTAAATAGGTCTTGACGGATCTACACAGTGCCCTGGACTTTTGCTGACTTCTGAGGTGTCTTTAGTGTCATGAATTATTAATTGACCTTAATAATATGTTTATATTTTTTTACAACTTGATCAATTGTCCTATGAATAAATTAAACTACTTATTGCAGTTGTAGGGTACATTAAGAATTATTCAATGTAGAAATTGAGATTTGAAAACAAGTTTTAAGAGTCAAAGTGTCCTGCAAAGCAATGTTTTTCAGATCTGTTTAAAGTGAAAAAGCTCTGGAGTGTGTCTGTGGTGTAAAGATAAATGAAACAGGCTTGTTCCCCTGGACCAGCAGGAAAATGGGGGGTGGGGGTAGTGATGGAAGGGAGCTGTCTCCTCCCTCAACATTCCTGTCTGAAGTGCTCTTGAGCGAAGCAGATAACCCCCAACTGCTTCCTGGACCCTGAAGAGGCTGCTTTTAATTTTGTGTGTGTGTGTGTGTGTGTACTCACTAGCCCACTGTGTTCACTGCACAGTGGAATTTGTGTTGTACCTCTGTACTGCACACTCCACTTAATAATCTTAATTCTATACATGTACCTTAGGGGTTAAAATCTACACTGTGATGAGAAACTGAATGAATCCACAATATATAATTATAATAACCACCATTTTTAATCAGCGTGGCCACTAAAAACATATGCAGACAAACACAATGAAGACAACACTGATGCAGAAAAGATTAAGAAACAACCACAAGTCGATGATCTCCCGGGTGACACTTTGGATTTTGCCTCGTCTTGAGTGTGACATGAAATAACGAGTCTTTGCAAAAGTCTGAGGAGCCGGAGGTCACCGAGACCGAGTTGTAGCGGTTCTGGTTTAGTTCACGAACAAGTGAAACTCATAAAATGAAACAATTAATGTAACAAAAGCACAAAAAAACCTTCAAAATTATTTCATCCACAAGCAATACCTTTTTCCCCTCAATAACAAATCATAGGCACTTCTGCTCTGAAGAGACCTCTGTGTGGCCTCAAAGAAACATTCAGAAAGTCAAAATAAGAACGGAGAACAGAAGCAAAACACGGTGAAGACATTTGGAATGGATATTTTTAATAGAATCGTTTCTGAATCAGCTTCAACGACCACATAAAAAGATAAAACGACCCTCATTCTCAACAGCAGCAGAGGCACAGAGAAAGCTGCTCGTACTGGGATAAAAATAAAGGCATCCCAGAGACAATATGTCCAAGAAAACGGAAACTGAAATGGATGGACCACGGAAAAAAAATAGTTCTTCAAAGTCTGTAAAAACGCTGGAGGCTACAGAATGTTGTAGCGGTTCCGGTTTTGTCCCGAAGCCTCTCTCTCCTTGGGCGAAGGTGTGTGTGTTTATTCCTCTCTGGTCCTTTCAGTGGAATCTTTAAGCATTACCATGAATGTTTTACTCTGTGATCAGTTCTCGTCGAGACTGGAGCCCTCATCCTCAAAGGTCTTTGGGATGTTCACATCCTGTGAAGAGGGAAGTTAGATTAGTTTTCTGATGTTACACTACACTGTGAACCCAAACGTTCATTTTATTCCCTCCACAGACCGTATTCGAGCACTGTGGAGTCCATCTGTTGCTTGCATACGTTGTTCAACCCCTTTCTCACAGTTATTTCATGATCAAGATAATTCTTAGCACTGCAACACTGATCCACTACCCTGATAATACCAGTTCTGTGTTGGTTCTGACCACTGAAGGACGGGGGGAATAATCTGAGCCTCACAACAAGCATTTCAAGACTTCCACTTCATCTAAACCAACATGACATAGCTGAGGTTTTACCTCATCATCCATCTCCTCGTCCTCCTCCTCTTGCTCTCGCTGTTTCTCCAGAATCAGAGCCTTATCCAGAGCGTGGAGGGGGTAGTTGCAGAGGTCTCCACAATGGACCTGTAACGAGAATATTCCAGTAAGATCTAATAAGCAGGTATAACACCTATAACTACACATACTCACACGTTCACACCTGTGGTTTCCTACCCTCCTTCAAAGTTACCTAGTGCAGTTTCTCTAGTGCTGAGTACGACAATAGCAGTGAGTAGCAGCGATCTCTCTCACGAAAATTATTCAGATTTTAAGGTTAAAGACTACGTAGTGTAGGGTGAGCAGATATGAGATGGTGAAAAAGAGGACACGTCTCGGGGGTGGGGGGGGGGGGTGCAGACTGACCAATTAAATGTTTACAGAGAAGGTTATCGACCAATAACGGTAGCTCTACAGTCAGACCGTCCAATCAGAGGATTTTATGCTACTTCACCACGCCCCCTTCTCACTCAAGCGAACCAATCGGAGTAGGGGAGGGCGGGACTAGTTTGTGAAAGAAACTTCTCGAAATTCTAAGAAAAATTCCCGCCGGACATTTTTTTTAAGTCTAAAAAAAGAGGACATGTCCGGGTAAAAGAGGACGTCTGGTCACACTAAACTTGTTCACCTTTAAACACACACACATTATATATATATAGAGAGAACAGGGAATAAAACTTAAAAATGGTGGTCTTTTAAAGGATTAAACCCGTTGTATATACGCAACAATGAAGAAAACTGAAGGTGGCTTCTTATTCAGATTTTCCATTCCACCTTAAACAGTACAGTAGATATTTTCTGGGACCTCGGGTCTCTTACCAAACTTTTATTTAATTCCTGTCAATTCCATCAGATCGCCTGTTAGAACAATCTATTAACGAGTCTTAAAATGTTTCTAAGCTGAAATAAATAATTGTAAAGGAGGTGAGGCTGAGATTGGGGTGTTTTTTAAATTTTCGTTCCACCTTAAATGAAACAGTAGCTAGCACAGATGACATTCTATTCTGTCAGTTATCTACTAATGCCTAACGGAGAATTTAGGATGGAATTAAAAGTGAGTAGTTGAAGGTTTGCGAAACCAAATAAATGTAAAAAGGTTGTATCTAAAGAGGAAAGCTAGAAGAACCTGGTGCTGCTGTTATTCGTTTTCCCCGCTCCACCTTAAAAGGTAATAGGAGCTTGACCGTTACATTGTCTTCCACAGGTAGCAGCTATCGCTAGCACTTGTAGATAACGGAGAATTTAATGTGGAAAAGGTTGTTGATTTTAGAGTAGATTCAACCCAGTAAACTCACCATGGTCGGCTTCAACCTGTCCAGGACCTTCCCGAGCTCCCGGCGGACGGTTCTGGTGGAGACCGGGTCGCAGCGGTTCTGGTTCAGCTCCGTTGTGATGTCGAAGGTGGTAGTTTTTTTGCTGGTTGAGGTCTGGTTTATGTGTTTTTCGGCCACTATCCGGATGAGTGCCTGTCTCTCCGAGTCCGACAGCTTGGATTTGCGGCCGCAGTTCCTCTTGGCCGAGGCGGTCTGTCCGTATTTGGCGAACGCCGTCAGGACTTTGGACACCGTTCCCCGAGAGACGCTCAGCAGCTCCGCGGTTCTGGTGACCGAAGCCCCGGCCATTCGAGCCCCGACGATCAGCCCCCGCTCGAACTCCGTCAGCTGCTTCATGCCGCTAAAATGGTCTCTCCGTTTTGTTGTTGTGTTTTTTCTTCCACTTTTCCCCCCGGAGTCCAGCTGCGCACTGCTGACCCCCACAGGCCACTGCTCCCGGACACTGAAAGCTTCTACCCCCAACACAACAACACTGTAACTGAGATATTTATCCCTGTCTCGTGTTTCCTATAAAACGTCCATACTCAGAATACAGAATATATACTCAGAATACATTGCTTTTATCCGCCTTGAGCAAACTACTTTCTGCTCCATAGAGTGGGTCCCCACATGCGGTATCCATATTTATAATAGGTTTGTGACCGTATCTGTTACACCCAGGCCACTATGTATCAGTAACAAGGCTCATTCATTCAATACGGAAATGAACCAAGACATACTCTGCGTGTATTTCCTCTGTATTTAAATATTTTCTGAAAGCTTATGCATATGAGCTGGACACAATGGGGGTAGTCAATAAAGTCAAAATACTCAGACATTCACTCACACACTTTTGAGTCACCAATCCACAGCCAACGTGTGTTTTTGGAGCGTGGGAGGAAACAGGACCACCCAGAGGAAACCCACACAGACACAGGGAGAACACACCACACTCCTCACTGACAGTCACCCGGAGGAAACCCACACAGACACAGGGAGAACACACCACACTCCTCACAGACAGTTACCCGGAGGAAACCCACGCAGACACAGGGAGAACACACCACACTCCTCACAGACAGTTACCCGGAGGAAACCCACGCAGACACAGAGAGAACACACCACACTCCTCACAGACAGTCACCCGGAGGAAACCCACACAGACACAGAGAGAACACACCACACTCCTCACAGACAGTCACCCGGAGGAAACCCACACAGACACAGAGAGAACACACCACACTCCTCACAGACAGTCACCCGGAGGAAACCCACACAAACACAGGGAGAACACACCACACTCCTCACAGACAGTCACCCAGAGTGGGAATTGAACCCACAAGCTCCAGGGACCTGGAGCTGTGTTACTGTGACACTACCTGCTGCACCACCGTGCCACCGACTAAGTGAATGTGACTAATAAAAACGTGTGTTCTTCTCGGGGTGTATGTATCACTGCAACTTGACGCTAGTTTCTTTAGCTGTTTACTGAATAGACATGGGACAAAAATGTGCCTTTTCTTTGGTATATAGACATAATTTGCAAAATCAGGCAACTTTTTCTAAACCTTAACGCTGTCATAGCACTCAGCCCTAATGCCATGTTTTGGACTGTAAATAAGCAACTTTTAGTTTTGAAACATCCCCTCAGCATTGATAGCAATGGAGGTGAAAGGAAACAGAGGTGTTTTAACGGTGGAAACTAGTCTCTGGTTAAATAAAGAAGAATGTTAGCAGCTTTTAATTAGGTTTCAGGTTTACTACTATTTAACAAAGACTATATAAAACCCAAACAACCTGATTGGGTTCACAGCTCTGTTGTGATAGTCTTATTGTTCCTGAGGAGATTAAATTAGCACCTTCTTCACCCCATTTACTTCTGCTCATTCCCTCCTATTAACGCTCCTATTATGGCACTCCAACTCCTCCCCTGCTCCCTACTGAAACCATGTGGTATTCTGGTTTACTGAAATTATATTCAGTTTTCACACATCAGACTTAATTATAAAGAATCCTTCAAAACGTCCTTTTACTGAGCAGTTTATTAAAAACGTTAAACAAAACAAGACACAGACGATCATCATTAACACTGATTATGAATCTTCACCGACTGAAACATGCTGCAGAGCTGCACACATAAGACACCACAGACACAGAGAAAGCAGTTTGGTCGGGTCATGGAGAGACACACACTGAGCATTCTGCCCAAAGTCTGTGACGAGCTGGTGGTCACTAAATGACGTTGTTGTGGAAGCTGTTGCGGCTTTTTTCCCCCAAAACATAATCTCAGTGCTCTCACGCTCCTTGTATTTCTTCAAACTAGTTTTGTTCCTCACTGGAACTGTCGTCTTGGTCATTTTCCTGGACCTTTCGGACGATCAAATCCTGTAAAAAGTAGAGTTCACATTTTTGAACGTATAAACTCGTGTGAGAATCAGAATCAAAACTGAGTACAACATTAAAGTCGCCTCAAAATCTGCCACAATCTCACAGTAAATCAGATCTGTCCATTTTAAAGGTCCTGTATTAAAAGATATATTATATTTACTTTTTAATTATAATTTTAACCCATTTAAAGTTTTATAATTATGGCTGCTCCATGTGGGAGACCCACTCTATGAAGCATAAACAGGTTTATAGTGGGACTCCAAAGTAATTCAATTCTTTACGTCATGTGAAGTATGTGAGGTCATAGTAAAATTATAAAAGCAGGACATCACTTTCACAAACATTGTTTGTTGTTTCTGATAAAGACACTTTGGACACTTTTAGACTTCGGGGACAATAGTAAAATAAAAGAAATATACAACATATGGATCTTTTAAAATGACATCACTTGTTTATTAGTTCACACACATGAAATCACAGAACAAATAAAATATTAAAGAACTGTATAGGACAGTACACTAAGATGACCAACAACGTTTACCTCATCATCCATATCATCATCATCATCATCATCTTCTTCTTCTTCTTCTTCTTGCTTCTCCAGAGACAGAGCTTTATCGAGAGCATGAAGGGGTGTCTCTCCACGCTGAATAACACAAAACAAAACATCTAAGAAGTCTACTGAATCTGTTGAAATTAGCGTTGGGACCCAAAGTTCCAGCCACTTGAAAATGAAATATCAGAAATCTTAGCTAACTGTAAATAAATAGAAGAACTTTACTCACTCAAATAAACGTTTTTCAGGAGTCAAATGTGTGTAGATTAATGTCCAAGACCTGTTTGACTTTGACAGAATATATGTTTTTATATAAAGATGTTTTTTTGTTTAAGTAGGTGCTAATACTGCTGAGATTACTAGCCCCCCCTAACTTCAGCCACCTCCCCTGCTTGTGACAGTCAAACGAGACAGTTACTACCACATTCAGTGGTTTTGAGAGGTTCACAATGAGCTTACGTTTGTCCTGTGTTGGTATCCGTACTCTACCTGTAAGGATTACAATGGCGGTAGATTTTCCCCTCAGAGAAAAGGAAGCTAACCGCTAAGCTAACTTTTACACTGAGGGAAATATCTGTCGTGAAATGGAAATGTGTTGTGTTCCACATGCAGTTTTACACACAAAGAATTACAAAGCTGTTAGAGACACTTAAATATTGTTTAGATATGTGATTTTTTGCAAGACTGATGTTTAAATGCCCTACTAAGACGTGAACTTACGTTTTATTGTTTTACCCACTGCGATTGGCGGAGAGAGAGCGGAATTGCACCATATACGGCAGTGGCCGGAAATAGGGGACGGTCGGAGTTAGGAGCAATATTAATATATGAAGTGAGTCCAAAAACATTTTTCTAAGAAAGTCCTTTGTAGTGTGATATTTTATGCTATTTAGATAAATCATTTTCATTCAAGATATTACACAGATGATACAACTAACAAAAAGCTCTTAATTCAATCACAGAGCGGTGTGTAATGTATTTTGACCCTAGTTAATACAAAAGGACAAAATCCATCCATCCATCCATTATCTGTAACCGCTTATCCAATTTAGGGTCGCGGGGGGTCCAGAGCCTACCTGGAATCATTGGGCGCAAGGCGGGAATACACCCTGGAGGGGACGCCAGTCCTTCACAGGGCAACACAGACACACACACATTCACTCACACACTCACACCTACGGACACTTTCGAGTCGCCAATCCACCTGCAACGTGTGTTTTTGGACTGTGGGAGGAAACCGGAGCACCCGGAGAAAACCCACGCGGACACGGGGAGAACACACCAACTCCTCACAGACAGTCACCCGGAGCGGGAATCGAACCCACAACCTCCAGGCCCCTGGAGCTGTGTGACTGCGACACCTACCTGCTGCGCCACCGTGCCGCCCCAAAAGGACAAAATATGACGTCTATATATTTTCTTTACTGCGAAATAAAAAGATCAGCCCAAACATTTGAATATCCTCATTTTTTCTACAGTCACTGTCCATTCAGGAGAACTCTGTTGTTCTGCACAATTTCACCCTGTTCTCCAATGGTCAGGACTATTGCAGGACCACCACAGAGCAGGTAAGACCTGGTGAATCATTTCTCAGTGTTGCAGTGGTGTGAGTGGATCAGACACAGAAGTGCTGCTGGAATTTTTAAAACCTGTGTCCTCTCACTGTCCGCTCTGTTAGACACATCTACCTTGTTGTTACTGTGATCCAACCTGGTCCAACTGTATATTAAATGTAGTAGATACACATAAGTGGAAAAGTATCCAAATATTCATAGTCACACATTCAAAATATTGAGGTAAATCTCACATATTTGTACATGAAATATATATATGGCTTTTGTGTAGATTTAAAAAAAATATTACTAGGAAATTTTTATTGTTAGAAAAATATATGTAACTTCTTAATAAATGATATTAATTAGCAATCTTTAGTGTAACCACGTAAAAATGATAAAAGTGAGTAGCACAGAGATGTAGATGAACATGTCCCAACAGTAATACATTTTAATAAACAATATTCCAATTCGTTTAAGAGAATAAAGTAAAAAGAGGGAAGCAGAGGTACCGATGTGTTATTATTGTTATTATTATTGTATTAAAACGTTTTCGTGTGTCACTCACTGTGCTGTGTTGTGGTTTGTGTTTCTCCTGTTTTCTCCTCCTCAGCTCCAGAGCTCCGTGTTTGCTGTAGGCTGCCATCACTTTACTCACCGTTTCTTTGGACACGTTTAATAACTCTGCGGTTTTCGCGACTGAAGCTCCTGAACACAGAGCCCCGACTATCTGCCCTCTCTCAAACGCCGTCAGCTGCTCCATCTCTTTACTTTATTTCTGTTTATTTCTCTCTCCCTTTTCCTTCTCTTTGCTGTAGCTCAGAGGCGCATTCTTCCTCTGTGTGAAAGGAAAATGTAAAATGGATGTTTATACCGCCACCTATCGCCTACAGACAAGAACTAGCAGCATTTATGTTGATATTTAATAAATATAGGGTGACCAGATCTGAGATGGTGAAAATGAGAGCTTACATTTACGTTTCGGCATAGCTGCTCGAGATGAGGGTGGGTACATGAGCTTTGCCTGACGTAAACAAGGACTACTGACGTGCAGACTGACCAATTAAATGTTTACAGAGGTTATCGACCAATAACGGTAGCTCTACAGTCAGACCGTCCAATCAGAAGATTTTAGGCTACTTCACCACGCCCCCTTCTCACTCAAGCGAACCAATCGGAGTAGGGGAGGGCGGGACTAGTTTGTGAACGAAACTTCTCGAAGGTCTATGTAAGCTCTAGAAAAACAAAATGCCGGACGTTTGTGAAATTCCGCCCGGACATTTTTTTTAAGTCTAAAAAAGAGGATATGTCCGGGTAAAAGAGGACGTCTGGTCACACTAATAAATAAATACAACAAACATATTTGTTTAACTCATCTACGACTACAGCAGAGTTTCAGATTAAAATCAAAAATATTTTCCGTGAATATAACTAAATGTCACTTAGCTGGAGGTCATTTATTTTAAAAGAATATTTGAAATTCTCTACATCCTCCTAGCAATCAGTAACGGCAAGTTGAGGGTCTACAATCACAGACTGTAGCCCACATGTTGCTCTGCATACTTTGTTAGCCCCCTTTCACCCTGTCCTTTAATGCTAAGGACCCTCAAAAGTAGGTATAATTTGTGTTTTTATATTTCTCAGTGCTGCAGTGACACTCTTGTGGTGTATATAACAGTTTATAGCTGTCTTACTGTTCCTGAGGAGATTAAATTAGAGCCTTCCTCACCTCATTGACATTTGCTCATTCCCAATTAACGCCTCGTTCATTATTCACAGCTCAAACATAATTCAATTCCTCCCCTCATCCTCTCGTCCCTACTGAAACCATGTGGTATTCTCGTTTACTGAAATTCTGTTCAGTTGTTTTCACACATCAGACTAAATTATATCAAAACAGCAGCCCTTCCTTCAAAACGTCCTTTTACTGAGCAGTTTATTAAAAACGTTAAACAAAACAAGACACAGACGATCATCATTAACACTGATTATGAATCTTCACCGACTGAAACATGCTGCAGAGCTGCACACATAAGACACCACAGACACAGAGAAAGCAGTTTGGTCGGGTCATGGAGAGACACACACTGAGCATTCTGCCCAAAGTCTGTGACGAGCTGGTGGTCACTAAATGACGTTGTTGTGGAAGCTGTTGCAGCTTTTTTCCCCCAAAAACATAATCTCAGGGCTCTCATGGTCTTTGTATTTCTTCAAACTAGTTTTGTTCCTCACTGGAACTGTCGTCGTCGTCATTGTCCTGGACCTTTCGGACGATCAAATCCTGTGAAGAAGTAGAGTTCACACTTTTGGAAAGAGATTTTTGTAAACATTGTCTGATAACGTATAAATTCAAATGAGAATCAGAATCAAAATCGAGTACAACATTAAAGTCGCCTCAAAATCTGCCACAATCTCACAGTAAATCAGATCTGTCCATTTTAAAGGGCCCATATTAAAAGATATATTTTTAGATTTACTGTTTATTATAATTTTTAACACATTTAAAGTTTTATAATTATGTCTGCTCCCTGTGGGAGACCCACTCTATGAAGCATAAACGGGTTTATACAGGGACTACAAAGAAATTCAGTTCTTTACGTCATGTGAGGTACACCTTCAGAGTAAAATTATAAAAGCAGGACATCACTTTCACAAACATTGTTGTTTGTGATTGTTATAACGACTCATCGCCCCTTTAAAGGACAAAGACACTTTGGATGCTTTTAGACCTTGGGGATAATAGTAAAATAAAAGAAATATATATATATATAAAATGGATTTTCTAAAATGATATACAAACATCATGCACTTTTAAAGGAACGTACAGTGAACAAAAATGACCAGTTATTTTACCTCATCATACATATCATCATCATCTTGTTTCTCCAGAGACAGAGCTTTATCGAGAGCGTGAAGGGGGGTCTCTCCACGCTGAATAACAACAAAACACCAAACATCTGAGAACCTACTGAATCTGTTTAAAAAGTAAAAATTGAGTGTGATATTTAAAGGAACACAATGCAAAGTTTTTGTTTATTGCTTCTGAGGCTCCGCCCCCCATGTAATTCTCTTTTATATTATTATTATTATTTATTTATTTATTTATTAACAGCACTGAAACAACAGGGAGAGTCTCCATTCTCTCTGTTACAGGTCTGGGGAGCATCACAGTGATTTTGAAGCTGTAATTTTATGGAAGAAATATTACGTAGTGTTCCTTTAATGCCATTTATTTAAACCATTGTCATTCATGATATGACATAGATGACATAATCACAGAACTATTTGTAACGGGAGTTTGTGAGTTTTGGTATTTTAAAAGTTATTCGTGTGTCACTCACTGTGCTGTGTTGTGGTTTGTGTTTCTCCTGTTTTCTCCTCCTCAGCTCCAGAGCTCCGTGTTTGCTGTAGGCTGCCATCACTTTACTCACCGTTTCTTTGGACACGTTTAATAACTCTGCGGTTTTCGCGACTGAAGCTCCTGAACACAGAGCCCCGACTATCTGCCCTCTCTCAAACGCCGTCAGCTGCTCCATCTCTTCACTTTATTTCTCTCTCTGTCTCTTTGCTGTACCTTTAGAGGAGCATTCTTCCTCTGTGTGAAATAATTAGACAGCTTGTTTATACCGCCACCTATCGCCACAGGCGAGAACTAGCAGGATTTAGCTTGACATGCTAATAAATAAATACAACAAAAATACTTGTTTACGTCTAATTTAATCAGCTGTTTGCGTTCCTGTTGACATATATTTGACAGAATACGACTACAGCAGAGTTTCAGATCAATATCTGAAATATTTTCTGCGATTATAATTAAATGTTACCTGTTAGCTTCAAGCTGGAGGTCATTTATTTTAATTTTAAAATGTTTTTTGAATTTCTCTCTACACTCTAATAGCAATCAGTAACAACACGTTGAGGTTTTACAGGCTGTAACCCACATGTTGCTCTGCATACTTTGCTAGCCCCTTTTCACCTAATCCTTTAATGCTCAGTAACCCCAAAGGTATGCTTTGTGTTTGTATCATTCTCAGTGCTGCAGTGACACTGAGGTGGTGTCGCTGTGTTGAACTGCTTTGAGAGGATCAGACACAGCAGAGATGCTAGAGGTTTAATCACGTTAGTGGGTCTTGTTTGACTGAGAAGGTCCACCAAATAATCCAGCCAACATCATCCTGACACGCTGATCTACCACAAATACGTCGTTGTGACTGAACCAGAGATGTTATAAGAGTGGAAACTAGGTTAAATACAGAAGAATGTGCTGTTACTGTTACTGTTCCTGAGGGGATTAAATTAGCACCTCCACCTAGTTTGCTTTTGCTTGTTCCCCATTAATGCTTCGTTTCTTATTCACGGTTCCAACCACGCCCTTTGAAGGACTGGCGCCCCCTCCAGGTTGTATTCCCGCCTTGCGCCCAATGATTCCAGGTAGGCTCTGGACCCCCGCGACCCTGAATTGGATAAGCGGTTACAGATAATGGATGGATGGATGGATGGTTCCAACCACTTCCTATCCCCTTGCTTAAAGTCCAGTTCAAGTCCCTCAAAATGGCAGACTGTCTTTCAATACATGCTTTTACTCAGCACTTTGTTCAAGTAAAACAAAACTTCAGGACACAATCACCATTAACACTGGTTACAAATATAATTTATTAACACCTTCACTCACTGAAACATGCTGCAGAACTGCTCTGGTCATTGACAGCGCTTTTCCACCAATGAGCCTGGAATGGTTCAAGTTCGGGAATCTAATTCAGCGTGTTTCCACCTCTATAAATTGGTTCACACACCAGGAAAGTTTGTTCCCAGCTGGTACCAAAGAAGAGTCTGTATGTTGGCTACATTTCTCCACTGTACACGACCTCAGCAGGATGCTCAGAACCTTGCAACGTTTACACACGTGTATCATAGCTCACTCTGATCTGACTGCGCTGTAAACAAAAAACAAACAATGACCCTGTCATGACTCTTTGCCTCTGGTGTTGAATTCAGTTACAATGATGCTGGAACCCTGCAGCGCCCCCTGCTGATTACATATCCTTGGTTCCAAACGAGAGTTCTTTTGATGGAAAAGGGCTACACACACACTGAAGATTTTGCTCCAAGTCTGTGGTTACTAAATGACCCTGCTGTGGATGTCGTTGCTGCTGCTGCTGTTGCTTTATACCGAAGACTTAACCTCAGGGCCGTCACTCTCCTTGTACGTCTTGTAACCAGTTTTGTTCCTCGCGTGAACTGTCATCGTCATTTTCATGGACCTTGCTAACAAACAAATCCTGTAAAGAAGTGCAGGGCACAATGTTTGGGAGGATATTTTATACATTCATGTAAGAATCACACTTCAATATCAGACGGATCCACCACAGACTCACACAATAATTCAGCAATCTGTACATTTTAAAAGGTCCATTTCATAAAGCGAGACTTTAAATATGTTAAAATATTAAGTTTAGTACAGTTGAATTAAATGGCTGCCCCATGTGGGAGACACATGGGGTGGTGTGTTCTCCCTGTGTCTGTGTGGGTTTCCTCCGGGTGACTGTCTGTGAGGAGTGTGGTGTGTTCTCTCTGTGTCTGTGTGTGTTTCCTCCGGGTGACTGTCTGTGAGGAGTGTGGTGTGTTCTCCCTGTGTCTGCGTGTGTTTCCTCCGGGTGACTGTCTGTGAGGAGTGTGGTGTGTTCTCTCTGTGTCTGCGTGGGTTTCCTCCGGGTGACTGTCTGTGAGGAGTGTGGTGTGTTCTCCCTGTGTCTGTGTGTGTTTCCTCCGGGTGACTGTCTGTGAGGAGTGTGGTGTGTTCTCCCTGTGTCTGCATGGGTTTCCTCCGGGTGCTCAGGTTTCCTCCCACGCTCCAAAAACGCATGTTGGTAGGTGGATTGGCAACTCAAGAGTCCATAGAGGTGTGTGTGTGTGTGTGTCGCCCTGTGAAGCAATGGCGCCCCCACCAGGCTGTGTTCCTGTGTTGAACCCAATGATTCCGAGTGCGCTTCGGATCCACCGCGACCATGACCTGGTTCTTTTTCATGTTAATAACTAACCATGTGTATAAAAAACGTGGAGCTTGGGGAAAATCATAAAACACGGGCAGTAGTCAAGTTACTTAATTTAAAACTGTTAAATGCATTTTAGTTTAAATACACATGAAATCACAGAACAAAAGACAAACCTTATGCACTTGTAAACAACAGTAGAGTTAACTAAGAGCAGCAAGTGTTACCTCATCATCATCATCATCATCATCATCATCCAGTTTCTCCTGAGACAGAGCTTTATCGAGAGCATGAAGGGGTGTATCTTCACGCTGAAACACAACAAAATACAAAACAAGCACATCTGAGAAGTCTATTGAGTGGGGGATATTGTTAACGTTGTATAAAGTGAGTGCAATAAAAGGTATTGTGTAATGTGACATTTAATGCTGCCAAATTATGGTCATATTCATTTCGTGCACAGGAAGAACTATGGAACATCAAAAGTATATACCATAATAGTATTCAGATAAGTGTAATTCATAATAATACACAGAGGATCAAAAGTACTATTTATAAAAATTGTAACCAAAAGCACTTCATAGAAACACAGTCAGAGATGTATTATGACGTCACACTGGTAAACACAGGAACAAAGCACACTGACTTTATATATTTTTCCTTTACTGCAAATTAAACTGATAAGTCAAAACATTTAGGCAACCTCCTTTTATGTGCTTTCACTGTCCATTTTATGAGCTCCACTCACCATCCAGTAGCACTTTGTAGTTTTACAGTTACAGACTGTAATCCATATGTTGCTATGGATACATCTGCTGCTTTATTTCACCCTGTTTTTCAATGCGCAGGCCCACCACAGAGCAGCTATGGATCATTGTCAACGCTGCAGTGACACTGAGGTGGTTGTGGTCTGTCAGAGTGTGTTGTGTCCACTCTATTACACACACCTGTCTTGTTGGTCCACCTCGTAGATGTAAAGTCAGAGACAGTAGCTCATATGTTGCTTCCCAGCAAACACAGCTACGTATTCACAACGTGGTAAAAACCACTATATTAGTCATTTGGAACGTTGTGTAAATATTGTCAGAAAGTCAAAATGAAACACTTTATAGGGTTGTCACAACGTTTTTGTGCAACATTACACTACCATTCAGCAACAGATTTGCAACATTCCAGAAGGCCCCTTTCCTGTATTCTGCAACATTCTGACAACCTAAAATGTAATTACTCATTTATAGTCACAAAGTAGACATAAAGTTACATCACATTATGCAAATACTGTTCTATATTTCTCATAGTAACATTGTCAGTGCATTTTTCCTGATCCACATCATCAATCATTTTTAGTCTGTTACAAAATACGGACATTACTGTGGCCAGAACAGAGATACTTAAAAAACGAGATATCATAGATTAAATTATGTCATCCATTTTGTTTTCATATTTCAGCATAATTACATGATAATGTACTTGTCATAGTTTTGTTTCCAAAATTGCAATGATGCAAAACATAACTACAAGCATTACACAAACATAATAAATATCAGACAATCACAATAAAATTCAGAATGCAGTTTAATCAAAAATAATTTTACAAAAAGAGTATGCACGTTTATACACATTACACACAAACACAAACATACACTCTTTACAACAGTTAAGCTCCATCCACTCACATTGAAGTTAAGAACAAATTTTAAACACAGAGCACAATAAACAGGAGTCAGTCAGAACAAAGTTCATTTATTCACACAACAAAAACAGTCTGATGAATTCTAAGGAACAGTGAGGTTGGAAAATGTTCATGTAGAAGTAAAGAAATTATAAGATGGTGATTCAGATTCCACTGGGTCTGAGTTCGCCAAAGGCTGTGGAGGGGAGGAAATGAGACAATTCAAAAGTGATGAACATTGCTTGTATCCCTATAATTGTGCTACAATTGCCATATAAGGAGCACTGTGTAAGATTTAGTGACATGTAGCAGTGAATTGGAAAATCCCTCCCTTCTGGTGCATCCCCATCTTCTCTGCACCTATCCAAGTTTTTAGTGGGGCTCATTCTTTCGTTTTTTTTTCTACTGCACAGATATAAGATATAAGTTTGGTGCATGTACTGAGAGCAAGGCAGAAAACGCATGTCTCGAGCTGCAGCACCTGCATGGCCAAACATCATCATCTATGAAAATGATCACTGAATTCATGTTCTGTGACTCTTGAACATAACCATCTAAAAAACTTTTATCTCATTTTTTATTGCTTTGGAGAGCGGCTCCTTGTTTGCACGTGGTCATGCACTGTGAAATGCCATGCATCCCAAAAGCCCCTGAGTGTTTATATCCAACAAAAAATAATGGAAATCAGCATGAAGCTTCCTGTCAATTTGCAAACCTACAGAAAAGTGATGTATGAAATTACGAAATCAATCCAAGGTTCAGATGGAGTTTTTGTATGTGAAAGTAAACCAACTATGAGCTTCTTGCCCAACCAATTCCAGAAACGATCCTAGGTGAGGATTTGAGTATATGGGACTGGAAGTATGAAAGGTTAACAGTAGAAGTGACTGACATCTGACTGGTACAATGACCTCATGCAAGCTGTGCAGTGTTTTTGCCTCCTTAAAGTATGTTTTACTGTCAAACAAATGTTGAAAAAATAAAAATCGGTGCATCCCTACTTCTAATACCTAATGATGCTTCTCATAATGCTTCTAGCACACAGATTTGTAGTTACAGGTGATTATACTCTAATAAGCATATGGTTTTATATTGCATTTCTGCTAATTACTCCCCTAAATCTTACACACTGCATGTTTCACTAGATTTTTACTTACATTCCCTTTTCGTCGTGCAATCCCTGGTGCATGCTTCAGAGTTTCAGATATGTGAGCCTCAATGTCTGCTGCGTTTGATCCTGGTTGGCTTCTCATCACTGCTTCTGCATAGATGAAGCATACATTTTTAAACCCAATC
Organism: Hoplias malabaricus; assembly: GCF_029633855.1. Taxonomy (NCBI): domain Eukaryota; kingdom Metazoa; phylum Chordata; class Actinopteri; order Characiformes; family Erythrinidae; genus Hoplias; species Hoplias malabaricus. The sequence continues at coordinate 3,193,006 of NC_089813.1, read as the reverse complement.
AACATTGATTTTTTTCCATAAACATCTAAGCTCGCAAGTACAGAGAAATACACTCACTCATTATTACTCTGTAAATGGTTAGATTCTGAAGTGAGATTTTCCCTTTCCTTCCTTTCAGACTAAATGAAGCCCATATTCTTGAGGATGCAATTGTGCGCATTGTACGTCTTACTGAATCTCCAAGGGAATGCCCCCCTAAGGTGGCAAGGTACCTGACCTATGAAGAGAATTGTATAGTTTACAGTTTTAATTTTCCTATTTATTGGAAATATTTCAACTTATAAACAATGGATTGATGGTGCGTATGAGAGGGTTTGATGGTGTGTGTGAGAGAAAGTTTAATGGTGAGTGTGAGAGCGTTTGATGGTGTGTGTGAGAAGTTCAATGGTGTGTATAAAAGGGTTTGATGGTGTGTCAGAGTTTGATGGTGTGTATGAGAGGATTGACAGCGTGTGTTAGAGGTAAGTTTGAAATGGTTATTTAGTAATGAAAATGGTTTTATATTTACATTGATAAGTCAAAAAAAAACCTTTTACAGATTAACAATTAAATGGTTCTTTGCATCATGAAGGGTTTCTTCAGATTGATTGAAAATGTGCTATAGACGGTTTCTGTATAGTGCCTTTAAGAGAAGAGTTCTGTATGGCACCAAAAATGGTTCTATTGTTACAAGCTTAACATCATAACAATAGAAGATTACTTTTCTGAAAAGAACCATCTATAGCACATTCTCCATCAGTCTGAAGAACTCCTTCATGATGCAAAGAACCATTTAATCATGCAAAAGGTTCTTCGAGTGTTCAGGGTTCACACCATTTCCCTTAATAAAGAATCCTTATAAAACCATCAATTTTAACTGTGTAGTTGTCTATGCTGCATTTAAATTGGATTTGTAATTATGAATTTATTTTATATCATTGGATTAATTGAGCTTGTCACCATTTTTCTTTCTTCATCTTTCAGCTTAATTTCAATCTTATTAAAACCCTCCATATCATCCACAGTGACAAACTCCATATCCATTGGTACCTCACTTCTAGCATTAATCAGCTGTTTAAGGAGAAGGCTTTGTTCCTCCTGCTTCTGCAGCAGCTGGTCAAGTTTCATGAGGACATGCATTTGAAAATCTATGAAACAGAATTTTGTCAATATAATTTCCAAACATTATCAATAACATTAATGAACACTTACAAAGAAACTTACTGTCTCTTTGAGGAGGGCGCTCTGGTTGAATGGGTGGTCCTAAAATAATTGCAGAAAACATTTATATTCTTAATATTCTGTTAAAATTCCAACAGGCAAAGGCTGTGTAGTAAATTATTATTTTACTGGTTGTTTTCCATATAAACAAACATCACTGTCTGAGGGCTAATGCTTCTCATAGTCACAATTCAGCAACTGTTGAAATGCAACAGAGACATTTCCACAGTATTTGCTATAATGTTTAAAAGTACAAACAAACAATTTTTTTGTTTTTCAGATATCAGCAGCCTGCATTTCTTGTCATTCATGCATGTTCTAAATCATTCCAATCAATGCCCACTCTTAATTATTCTAACTAATGCTGCTCTGTGTGTGTATGTATGTGTGTTTACTGCCCCTAATCCCTAGTATGAGAGTGTGTTCACTGCCATGAATGAGTTAAATGCAGTGGTCAAACTTTGTTGTACTATTGTACAATCATAAAGCATGTAAGAAGTAGTAAGATGTAATGCTTCAATCAAATCAGCATTTTGGCTTCCAATATTATATTAAGATTCTTCACTGACAAATATAAAAGTCACAATAAAGCCTTAAAACTAGTCAAGTAAACTAGAAAGGGTACACGAAACAATAATAATAATAAAATAAATAAATAAATAACAATGTACATTTTCCATACATGAAAACCAATACCAAACCTGCATCACAGAAAATAAAACAAAATGTATTCTCTGTAACTCACTTTGGGCCATTTCCAGTTCTCTACCCACAACCACAGGAATCTCGGACCCTATAAGTAACATAATAATGTCTACATTATTTCATTTATTTAAACATGCCAGATTTTCCCTTCTATTATTGTTTGTATGTATATGTGCATGTGGCTGTTTGTTATAAAAAGAAAATAACTCACAATTCGGCAAACTTGCTGGTTCTCTTGCCATATCCAACCCTCTTTCCATATCTAACACAGGCAATATAAACATTACATATACATGAATGCATTCAGACATACAACAGTTTTAATATTGATCAAATAAATAATGCCTTACCTTGGTAGAGAGCACATCTTGTTTGTGCAAGAAAGTCAGACAATCTAGGTGGAGATCTAGCTTGAACTTTAGGACCCTTGGTAGGTTTGAAACTATCATCTGCAGCACACAGTTAAGTAATATTTACTGATATATTGAACACCAAATTCTTAATATATTAAGACACATTGCCCTTTAAAATACATGCATCATATTAAATATTTACCATCCTCACTGGCAGAGGTATAACACAAATAGCGAGATGGTGGCCTCTTTTCCCTTAGCTTCTTCCCACTCCCATCTGACTCCTCTAAACAAGAAGTGTTCTCTGCCTTCCTCATTAGCTGATGAGCTGTTTTATAATCAACTTTGCAAAGAATTGGTGCCCAAGAGTTAAAATATTTGCTTCTAAACAATTAACAATAATGATTACAATGAGCCTTCAGAAATTGATACACACCTGATGATTTAAAAACTCTGACTTCAAGTTTTTTCCACAACGCTTTGTCGGGCAAAGATCCACGTTGAATCAATTTTTGTTTATTTTTAGGTGGCCAGTAGCAAAAGTGTACCTAAACATATAAGTGAAGTTGAATTACTTTGATGGGCCTCAACCTTTGTTTTGCAAACTCTCATATTTGCTGCTTTCTAGATTTAATTAAGCAGCGATTTTCTACGTCATTCAAGTGAGTGTGTTTAAGGAAAACATCAAAATGTGCATGTAAGGGCTACTCTAAAGCCAGAACAGGAAGCCATAAAATTTACTAGCATTTCAAGTTTACTAGCAAGTAAGATCATGTTACATACTTTCAATACTACTCTTGAAACACTGGACAAGCTTTACAGACTGGTGACAAAAATCCAATTTAACAAAATAGTAAATTGCAATACACATGTCTAAAAATGTAAGGAGTATTGTTAATTTCATATTAGTGTTATATATTGAATGATCCTAGGATCAGGGACTACCTACCTTAAATCTACATTCACTGTTCTTTTATTAGCTCCACTGACCATACAGGAGCACTTTGTAGTTCCCCATGTTATTCAATGGACAGGACCCATACAGAACCCCCACAGAGGGTATGATTTGGGTGTTGGATCATTCTCAGTGCTGCAGTGACACTGACATTGTGGTGGTGTGAGTGGATCCGACACATCAGTGCTTCACACATCAGAGCTTTTAAAACCTATGCACACTCACTGTCCACTCTAATAGACACTCCTAACTTGTTAGTCCACCATGTAGATGTAAAGTCAAAGACAGTAGCTGATCTGGTGCTGCAGAGTTTGTATAGGTTTTCCTCTAGTCCATCAGTGGACACAGGATGCAGCACACAGGACACTGTTGGCTGGAAATTTTTGGTTGATGGACTATTCTGAGTACAGCAGTGACCCTGAGGGCTTTAAAAATTCAGCAGCTGTGTCTGACCTCTTGTGCCAGCACAACACACACTAACACATCACCAACACGTCAGTGTCACTGCAGCGCTGAGAATGATCCACCACCCAATTCATGCCTGCTCTGTGCATCCTGTAGTGGTTCTGACCAATGAAAAACAGGGTGAAATCAGGATAAGAAAGTACGCAGAGAAACAGATGACTGCAGTCTAAATGTAGAACTACAAAGTGTTCTGGTGTTTTCAGTGGAGCTGATAAACTGGATGATGAGTATAGACACAAGGTAGGTTTTCCTAATTCAGTGTATAAATTGTTAACTACCTTAGTGTTTTAAACTGTAAGCTCTAAACTCTAACAGTATTTTAACTGAAATGAGGTTTTGTCAGCATACTGTAAAGTTCATACCTGTGTACAAACCAGTATGGATAGGTCAATTGTCATAGGTTTTGTTATAAAAACTACAAAAAACTGTGTACCAATCACATAATAATGGTATAGGAATTACATGCATTACATTAAAATAAAAATCTTACTTCAGATGTTCTCTCCACCCAGGAATCCGGGACAACAGCCACACTTCGCTCTTGTACAAATTCAAGAACTGAATACATACTGTTAACATATAAAAAAACATATATAAGTTGGTTATCTGATATTCTATTGCACGTCATCAACTTAACCTTGAATCCAGTTTCTAGTCCTGAATTTTAAATAATTATTTATGTTTTGCGCTGCCTACCAGTGTTTAGTCTAGTCATTTTAGAATTCAGGAGCAGTAAACTGATTCAGGATTTGGAGTCGAAGACCTGTGCTGTATTATTGATGCTGAATGACAAGCAAATGTAAATATGAGGTACCTGACTTTTTTCTTGGCCACGAAATTTCACAATTCCATTTTACAATTATTGAATTCATTATTTATTCCTTGTTTGTTCATTTACATATATACATAGTTCTTGTTATTGCTGGGACGGCTAGTTACTGAATGCAGTTCATTCATTCACTCCTTATGAAGAAGGGTAAGGTACAAAATATGATTTCCTCGGTGAATTTTGATTGCCCTTTTCATGATTTTATTTTTTGGCACCATCCTTATGGTCATGTCTCCACAGTGAAATGTATATGCTCCAATGAATGTTGAATCACATGGCTCCACAAACATTGGCATTGGTTGGCTATAAATGCGGCACAAATATCCATTCTTTGTGTCATCAACAATTTCACAACACTGTCCATCCACTGACAGAAAAGCATTATCTGGTGTGTGACAAGTGAATGTTTCTCCTCTTTTTTTGGTTTGTAATGCCATTCCTGTCTCACTCTCCCAAATTCTTTTTGCAATCTGCACTAGTGGGTTTTTAGGGGATCTAACCATTTTCTTCAGTGTCTGCATGTAGTTCTCAAAAGGAAATCCAGAACAGTTATCCAGAGAATCATGAATGATTCCATCAGTTGCTATATGTAGCAAAGAATGCACATTGTATATTAAAAACTGAGATCCATATAGGTCCCTGCCTTCAGCTACAAAGTACTCCAAAAGACTTTGTGCATACATCCCATATTGTTTCACGTGGTCAGGACTTAACAAAATGCACAGTGCAACACTGAAACAAAGAAAATGCTCATATAGGTCTTGTCTAAGTACACCAGGCAAAACAACTTTACCTGTATATAGCATAAACTGTCTAAGTTCAGTTGCCTTCCATCTGTCTAGGTGTTTCAGACTCCTGGGTCTTCGGGCAAAACATGTGGGAATGTTTTTCTGGAGATCTATGAGCCTAGTACTAACAATTTCAACCTGTCCTGCAGACATCATTGTCTCCCTGCTTCGTCCTCTTTCTCCTCTTGTCCAGATGAGTAGTAATTTTTTCATGACACCAAGACAAGTCTGGTGCATATAATCAATTGGAAAAGCTTTTACCATGTCAATTGGTAGTTCACAAAATGGTGTACCACCATGATGGTGTTCAGCTTGGCTCTGTGTACGGAATGTCCTATCTGTTCTGAGAAATAAGTGATCTATTTGTTGGTATGTCACAGTATTCTGCCAGGTGCCTCTCTGGTGACATCTATCACACCCATAGTAAGCAGAGTATTGCTTGGTGTTTTTAACCATTGCACGTGCAGGTGCATCACAGACAACACATTTTATTTTGATTTTGATATTCTTTCCTCCTATGTCAAAACCATTTTGTAGTACATCTTTTAGATCAGAAATGGCATCTTCAAGAAAGGACAAGTCTGTTGGTCTATGGTTTCCTGAGGTTAGAGTGAGAGGGAAGACGAATAATGGATCTAAATGCACTGCGCATAGCACTGGCCACAAGCAAGTTGCTGAGCTCTTAAATAGTGGCAGCCCATCAATATTTAGGGAAAGCTCCAAATACTCTAATGATGCTATTTTGTCCTGTGAATAGCGTTCCATTAGTCTTGACAGTTGGTGTCTTAATTGAAAATGTACATACTGCATTCCAGATTTAATTGTTGTTTCTACAGATCTAGCTGTCTTCAGAAGTGTGCGGGTGGTTAAAGGTACTGTTAAACCAACAGAGCTAAGGATTTTCAAAAGATCATCAACAGCCCTATGTGAAACACTGTTATCATTCACCCAGCATGCAAGCTGTTTCTGTATATCTTGTTTCAGCTCCTTTTTCCTCAGACTTGACTGAGAGGGAGTTGTACATTATATGTACATGTGTTACATGCAACACTGCAGCCAATCTCAACAGTGGCATCTTCGCTGTTTGCCTCATATAAGGAATAATTGCAGTCAGTCTCATTGTCTTCCTGGCTGTATTCCTCAGACAAGTAAGGACTGCAAATTGTCCCTACAATAGGCTCCTGGCTGCTTGCCTCAGATATGAGAGAAGAAATTGTTATCATATTTTTTTCTGTTTTGTTTTCTGAGACCCCTAATCCTCCAAGAATTCTCCTGGCTGATCTCCATCTTTTGAGGTAGTCTTTCCTGCTCCATCCTCTTTTAACCATCCTTAAATATTAAGAGGTCCAATTTAAAGTCAGAAACTCATCAACTGTTATCACAAATCCATTATTATATTGCTGTAAAATAAGAGTGTAGGAGTGACTGGGTCATTAAATAATTTAAAATATAATTTACTCTGACATGCCAAATGTCGTAGAATAGCAGTTTGTGAATTGATTATTAAGTGATGTTACCTTAAAAGACTGTTTGAACGACGTGATAGTGGGTGCCAGACAGATGGGACATAACATTTTCAAAGTTTTGTGGCCATTTAATATTACTCAATCCATTGTACAGGGAATACATCATAGAAGGCATTACCACCCACAGTTTATAGCACAGTGTCCACCCACAAGAAGACCTACCAGAGTGCCTCTGTTCAAACCATGAAACCAAACACCACATTACATGGGCTCAGAAGGTTGCTAAAAGGACGCTAGAAGACTGGCAACATGTGGCTTGGTCCAATGAATCGGTTGTTTTGGACTGATTGTACAGTGTGTATGTGACCCAGACCCCATGAAGACATGGACTGGTGGACCTTGTGCTCCCATATCCTGCTGAAGCTAAAGAACATTGCACTGACCTGTGATCGCTTGTCTTGGTAAAGTCTTCGATTATGTATTCCTTGCACATGTTATACTGTAGATAGAGGAATGTTAAATGCCCACTCAACTTTGGAAGTGGAACATGCCATCTGTCTGACACATGCTCTCTTGCCTTTTCCAAACTCTGATAATATATGTCGCCTTGACATTAGCATGCTGGCCAATGTTCAACCTCACTCACAGGATAACACCTCACAATGTATACAGGTACGGGCATTGCCAAGTCATCCTCTGAGGTAACACTTGAAAATCAATTTACATAACGCTACTCCATGACATTTGGCATGTCACTGTACATTAATAAATATCGCATTGGGAAAATAAATATTACAAACTATTCATTTACAGTATTTTTACATATTTGATTACATATTTTAAAAATTCTTTGAACAATAAATTGATAAATAAATATACATTGATGTATAATGAGTTAATGCATGAGTTCATTATTCTGAATAATTCATTTTTGTTTAGAGCATCCTTGATAGTGTCCTAATTACCCGAGACCTGTAAATTTGCACATTAGTAGTATTTAAGTGTAGAATAGAAACGTTTTAAACATTTTAACTAAAGTAAATGGGTTTTACATTATTGAGAATATGGATTAAAAACTTTTGTATTATTATTCTAAACTTCTAAATGGTAGGTTAGACCTATACGCAATTATTAATTACGAGATGATAAATGTATTTCAACATGTGGACGACAGGAAAACGGAAAAAAGAAATGCACACATTAAGTCCAGCTACCTCATAGTATCCACATAACACAACAGCAAGTGAAATTGCCTACAATTTATTGTTTGGGCAGTAAAAAGGTAGACATACCAAGACATTTATGTGAAATGCGTCTGACTGAACTTACAGTGAGATGCGTTAGCATTTGCCAATTAACCCATTCATGGCACTCGCAGTCACTCAAACTCTCTTTTGTTCAGACACACACCTCTATCAACATTTCCCTCAGTTGTAGCTATACAGTACGATGGCAAAAAGACAAAAGTATTTTGTCTATTGTAGTCATAGGAGTTTTAGAATCAGAAGAGTCGACTCACAACACCCTTTTGCCACACTAATACTCGTTTAAAACGTCAAAATAACTTCAGGACCAACGAAAAAGGCAGGCGACTATTGGAAGAGGTGTGGGACTCGAATGCTCTTTAAAATTATAGTTTTAAATATTAGTATATTAGTATAACTTATTAGTTATACGTTCTGTTCAGTAACATTAGCTAACTAGCTAACATCAATTGTACAAATAATGCTGATAAACTAAGCAAGAATACTGACCTATCTACCCAGAATTGTCTGTAAATGGGGACTATGGTAGTACGTATATAGTATACAAAATATACATTCGAAAATGTTCTAAAATTTATATTTTATAGTCATAATTTATAAATCACTCACCTGAAATCCTGTGAGACTTCTACGCAGCAACGGTTCTTCGCCAACTGACAAAAAATTGAATTTCTCTCGTGCCCTCTAGGAGCAGGTTGCAGAAAGGTGGACACAAGGTTGCAGCGGGACCAGTAGAATCTGATTCGCGCAGTTGTCATAACGTACTTCATTGGTTATGTTGGCACCAACCCACATAGTTCATAACTGCAACCTTTATCAATAGGTTGATAGAAAGTAGATGCAGGGTTTTATTGCCACCAACCTTAGTGCAACATATTAACAACATAGTAAGAGAGTGCCTGTTAAGTAACGTGGCCACCAACATAACCACAACTAAAATACAACGTTGTGTGGAAGTTGTGTGTTTGCTGGGTTATCCTTAAATGTTTAGTAGAGATAAAGCCCATGAAACTGGAAAAATATGGGATGCATTAATAGTTATTATTACTGCTACATGGAGAAGTATTCGTGTGTCACTCACTGTGCTGTGTTGTGGTTTGTGTTTCTCCTGTTTTCTCCTCCTCAGCTCCAGAGCTCCGTGTTTGCTGTAGGCTGCCATCACTTTACTCACCGTTTCCTTCGGCACGTTTAATAACTCTGCTATTTTAGAGACTGGAGCTCCAGTGCGGAGAGCCCCGACTATCTGCCCTGTCTCAAACGCTGTCAGCTGCTCCATTTTATAAACTTTATTCCTCTATTTCCCTCCACTTTGCTGTAGCTCAGAGGCGCATTCTTCCTCTGTGAGAAAGAACACAGTGAAATAGATGTTTATACCGCCATCTATCGCCCACAGTCGAGAACTAGCAGGAATTAGCTTCTAGCAATTAGCTTTTCTAAATTCCTGTAGAACTCATTATGTAAAATGCCTACAGTGTCTACAGTGGTGTGCTAACGTTTCTTATTAAAATCTCTAATTTTCAAAGCTTATTAGTAGCAGCTGTAATCAGCTTAATGCTGGATGCTACTTATTTTAGAAGAATTTTTGTAATACTCTTCAAATCCCAATATCTATGAATCAAATGCTAGCTCTGCAAACTGCTCCTCTGCTAATTTTGTTAGCCTCCGTGTTAGCCACCGTCTTTAACGGTCAGGAAGTCTATGATTTGGGTGGTGGATCATTCTCAGCGCTGCAGTGACACTGACGTGGTGGTGGTGTGTTAGTGTGTGGTGTACTGGTGTAGAGTGGATCAGACACAGCAGTGCTGCTGGAGTTTTACACCCTAGTGGGACATCACCCTGACACACAGCTACACCGGTCTCTCAGCAGCACTTAAAAGATCCACCACAACATAATACAAGACCGTGGAGGACAGACTGAGAGGGGGCTAACAAAGGATGCAGAGCAACTATAATAATAATAAATAATTAAATAAATAAATAATAATACAAAAGATGAAAGAAAAAAAGAAGCATTGATATGTTACAAGTCACTGAAAACCACATGGTTAATAAAGTCTTTCAAGGTTTTTATATTTGAATTCCCACTTCCTCAATTCCAAGATATTTTAGTCAAATTAAAGACAAAGAACAGGAAAACAAAATCTAAACGGGAAGGTCTTATTTGCCTCACTGATCAAAAACGTATTAAAGTAAGACCATAGTAATCGACAACACCGGGACAAACACAGCTGCTCATTCAGAAATAAGCACAGAGGTCCCAGAGCTGAGAAACGGATGCTCTCTCTCTCTCTCTTTCTCTGTGTGAATATGAACTTAGGCTGGGGTTTGATGAACTGGAGAGTCCTCTGAAAATCTCTGGACGAAGCTGGACATTGAATTGTTTTTTTCCCAGTTCTGCTTCAGTCCACCTTCAGTTTTCATGAGGCTTTGCTCTTGGACGCTGGCTCCGTCTCCTGCTCATACTCAATCTCCACATAAGCTCGTTTCTTTCTCACTGGTCCTTTCAGTGGAGTCTTTCCTTTCGACTTTGTAGGAGGCTCTTTCTCTGCTTCCATTTCTTCTTCCATCTCCTCTTCCATCTCTTCTTCCGTGTCCTCCTCTTCCTCACTCTCTTCTTCCTCGTCGCTGACCTGGAGGTTGTTCATGTCCTGGAAAACATAAGGCGAGTCACAGGGAAATTCATTTCACTATAAAACCAGAGACATCAGTACTTCTTAAAAAAACAGTTGAATATAAGAGCTTCACTACTATATACCCATTATTTCTCTACATGGTTTGAACGAACACACACACGTATTTTTTATATGTACTCACCTCAAAATCACTAAGATCACTTTCTTCAATCTCATCAGCTGCAACAAACTCTCGCTTCCCAACATCCTGCCGTCACAAACAAGAAATCAGAGAAAACTGAAGACATATACAGCCTGAAAGCCCAAGACAATTCACATTGAAGCACATTAGGGCTAGTCTTAAATTACCACTGATATGAATCAACAACAATTATTTACCTCATCTTCCACCTCCTCCTCCTCTTCTTCTTCCTCCTCCTCAGACTCACTCTCCTCGTCCTGTTTCTCCATAGCCTTGTCGAAAGCGTGGATGGGGAAGTTGTAAATGTCTCCGTACTGAAATCAGCAAGAAAAGAAGAACACAAGGACACATTAACCCCAATGGTCTTCACTTGGGGTGAGCCATATTAGTATTATATGTATAACTACATAGGTAACTACATAAGTATAACTACATAACTACATAAGTATAACTACATAACTACATAAGTATAACTACATAACTACATAAGTATGAATACATAGTATTCATATATGCGCTAATCGTTGGCTACACAGCCATAAAATAGCGAATATAAAGTAATACTAGCTTTAAATGTTTATGATATTACCGATAATTGGCAGAACTTTAAATATTAAAACACACAATGTGTTATTGATGCAAAGCACTGAATCGGATGGTGGAGATCTTAAATATAAATGAGTGAATTAATTACATTTTAATACGGAAAACTGTATCACAGTGTTGTCACGATACCAAAGTTATGACTTTCGATACCAGCCTAAATACCTCAATACCGATACCATCGCCAGAACCTAAAGCATCAGGGAAAGTAATGCACTTTCTCTACAAGCTGTGGGCTGTCGTAAAATCACTGGTGTGACGCCACACGTGACGTTTCGCCATTTCCATGTCAAACGTCACTCCTCCTTAAAGAACCGGTACTTATTCTCTGGGGAATTGTACCGCTTTTAATGACAAAGTGTTGAGATCCTTCTCCAGTATCTGTACACGGTGCAACACCACTGTTTCATGCTAGATCTAATGCTGTGTGGTGATTCTTACCGTGCCCTGTTTTAACCGCTCCAGCAGCTCTTTCTCAATGGCATTATCCAGCTGGGCAGCAATAAGAGCTTTTTCCTGTGATGAAGAAAAAAAAAAGTGGTATCATTATTTCTGACAACAACGTACTTTAATAAAACGAAACAAGTACAGGACTTTGATAAAAATGGAGTACAGCAACATAACAGATGAAGTAATTCACTCACCTCTTTCCTTCTTTCTCTTCTTTCTATTTTCTTTTTAAGGGGAACCAGCTTTCTCCTGGGGAAGGAAAAAAAAAAAACAACATTGTGGAGTCAGTGGGATATAGACAGAGGAAAACCGACAGACAGATGTATACAGATGTTGAATGTACTCACTGTCTCTTCAGTGTGAGTTTACGGATGCGGATGAGGTACTGTGTGATTTTTGTGAAGCGCTGTTTACATTTGTGCCGAAGGTAACGAGGCCAATAGATAAGATTCTCATCAATTTCCTGCAGGGCTTTCTCATAGTTCTGACTCAGCTTTACCTGAAAAAAAAAATCATCAAACATTAACGTTCCATCAAATACACACCCAATTTTACACAGACAATCCACCTACCAGCACGAGTATCTTAGCAAAGACCAGCTTCTGGCACTTTAAGTTATAAAAGCAACTTTCTGTATTTTTGAAGGAATGTAATACAGATGTTTAATATAGGGCTGAACAATATTCCAATATCTATCTATCTTTACACTTATATAGTGCCTTTCTAGACACCCTAGGATGCTTTACAATCCACACTGCTCAGAACGCTCAGAACACACAATCCACACACACTGGTGAGAAGCAGCAGCCAAACACACACAGTGTACTCTCGAACAGGAACGACCGTCCACCTGGAGGACTGCTTCCGGTTTTTCACAGGACAGAGCGCCAATCCGTATCTGGGCGCACACTAATTCACTCACACACCAGGACAGTTATTAGACAGAAGCCAGTTCACCCACCCTCCATGTTTTTGGACTGTGGGAGGAAACCGGAGCCCCCGGAGGAAACCCACGCAGACACAAGGAGAACATGGAAACTCCACCCAGATGGAACTTGAACCCAATAACCCAGTGTTGAGAGGCGGACGTGCTCACCACTAAGCCACCGCACCGCCCAATATCAATATTTATTGCAATAAAATGTATCAATAACAATAATATCACTTATAAACACATTATCGATATTTCAATACATTATTTTCATCATCTGGCAATGACTGATGTTCATTAAAAACACCGTCGTCAGTTTAAAACTTAGTTTAAAAAGTTTAATACTGACAAAGCCAACGTGTTTATGTTTGAGGGAGACGTCATGTTCATATCCATAATTATACCGTATCGACCAAAATTAAGAAATATATCGTGGAATAAGTATCGGCAACAACGTCCAGGCCTAGTTTAACAAGACTGTCTTACCTTCTCCCACAAGCGAGCCGGGAAAGCTGCTCTTTCAATGACTTTCATGTAAAGAAAACACCGCCCTAAGAGAACAGAGAAATCACATTTGTATTAAACACACTGGCTACAATCTCATCATTGATCTGAGAATTACTACAGGACACACAGCTTGATGGAGGCTATGTCCATGTGGAAAAGCTGTACCTTTCTCCTCTCGGATGGTGGCGTACTGACTGTTGGAGAGTGGACAGGACTGACGATTACACAGTCCAGTGATGTTGTACTCATTCCGGCAGAAGTGTTTGGTCTTTGTTCTTCAGGAGATAATTTAAAAATAAAAAAATCAGTCTTAAAGTCAATGCATTTGGATAAAAATACACAATAACTAAGGTGTTTTCTAGTTTGTTTCATTGATAAGGTAGAATTCACATTTACTTACTTGACTTTATAAGAGCAGAACTGTTTATTGCCGATGAGGTCCCATAATACCTTTAATGAAACAGAAATGTTATTGGGTGGATGTTATAACGAATCATTTTATTCATCCAGCTTCTGTAACCTCTTCATCTTGGTTAGGGTCGCAGAGGGTCTGCTGCTGACCCAGAGTCACTGGGACCCATCGAGGAAACATGTTCAGCTGTACCCAAAAACTCATATAATCTCCATAAAGGAATTGGAGTAAAATAGGACTCTCTGGTGCAGCAAGGGACTAGGGAGAGCTTTCCTGATAACAAACGTCAGCAGAGAAAGCCCCTCAGATATGAGTTGTGGGGGCAGTGCGACACATACAAGCTTCATGTGCCATATTCCTACAACAATAACATGATATTGTACTGGTCTAAAACAAATACAATGTTCCCGCTCCGGGTGACTGTCTGTGAGGAGTTTGGGGTGTTCTTCCTGCGTCTGCGTGGGTTTCCTCCGGGTGACTGTCTGTGAGGAGTGTGGTGTGTTCTCCCTGTGTCTGCGTGGGTTTCCTCCGGGTGACTGTCTGTGAGGAGTGTGGTGTGTTCTCCCTGTGTCTGTGTGGGTTTCCTCCGGGTGACTGTCTGTGAGGAGTGTGGTGTGTTCTCCCTGTGTCTGTGTGGGTTTCCTCCGGGTGACTGTGAGAAGTGTGGCGTGTTCTCCCTGTGTCTGGGTGGGTTTAAGTAAACTTAAAGTGATAAAACAGCAAAGTCCCACACATCTCCAAAAACATGTTAAGAGAATATAAACATTTATGACTCTACAGTACAATTTTAAAGCATAATTCAGCATAACACTATTCCTATTGGGGAGATATTGTTTGTACTTTTAAAGTAGCTCTGTAAATATAAAGTGTGGATATGGGCTGTGGATAAACAGGAGAAGCTCATATATAAACTTCAGGTGATTTCAGCCTAAGGTTGTTGGGTTTTTATGTGTGAAATAACACAAGGAACGCATCCTCACAATTATCTACAGTACTGAGACTACACTGATGTATGTGGCTTTTTACTGTGAAATAAATAAACAGGGAACTACTGCTGATGATGTGTAGGTAAAAAAAGTACTTTAGTACTGCGCAGTTTTGCTTTGAGCAGTTTGTTTGATTAAAGTTAAAGTCAGGAAAAAGAAACCAGGCTGAACATAAATCCAAGTTAAAAGTCTTCACTTACGTCGTCGTGCTGCATCCTGGACTCTCCTCTGAGACGCTGCTGAAGTCTTTCTTTATTCCGCTGTGAAACTCAGTAAAGTCCCTGGATGAAGCTGTAAGTTTTAAGATCAAACTCCAGAGTTTTTTTTTTAACGAGAGCCTCCGCAGCGTGTTCGTGTCAGGAGGCCGCCATGTGGGAGAACGAGATCTCGGCATGAGCCAGGGAGTTCTCGCGATATTTCACTGAGGTGCCGCGATAATGGAGCCCTGCAGGGGAGCTGCCTTCAAAATAACGAAAAGCGTGAGAATCAGAAAATTAATCCGAGGAAACATGTAAAGGCATTAAATACGTGGGGACGATTTAATAATGTTCCAGTTTGAGAAGTTTGAGAGCACTTTAATCCATAAAAATGACTTAATAATGTTTATAAACCACTTAAATTAGTAGTGGCTATGGCACTTTTAGCAGAGGGACGACTTTATAAGGCAAGAAAGTGCAGTATTAACGTGTGGGAACGACTTAATAAGGATAATGTCCTACATACTGAATTTTGACACATTGAAAGCAGTAAGTTGAATAAACAAGTAGATATTACACAAATAACGAAGTCTTACTTTTTCCAATTGACTTTGAAGCCTGTCCAATAGGGAATGAACCAGGACAGTCCTCACATTTGGGCTTAAATTATCTGCCTAACTGAGAGATCCTGCTTTATATAGTGTGTGTGATAGACCTCAGGTTAGGGTTGATGTTACTGCCGTGTGTAATGTCTACCCAGTAAACAAGGAACGTCCGTGGACGTTCAAAATAGGTCTAAAAGTAGTCTGTCCGTCAAGGACATATTTTAAACGTCAATGGACGTCCAAAATCCATCTTAATAAGTTAGTTAAGTGGTGACCAATCGATAACGTCAGTGGACGTCCAAAACGCGTTTTCTACAAGTAATTTATTTCGGGACCAATTATTAACGTCAGTGGACGTCCAAAACGCGTTTTCTACAAGTAATTTATTTCGGGACCAATTATTAACGTCATTGGACGTCCAAAAGTCGTCTTTTCAACGTTCATTTTCAACCTTAAGAGAACGTTGATTAGACGGCAGTCATTACGTTATTTCAACGTTGAATCAACGGCTAATTGTTTACTGGGTAACGTCTATATTTGTGTCTGCGCTATCAAAACATATCAAACATCTCTACTTGTATATTTATACACAAAACAAAACAGTTAGTCAGTACCTCAACTCCAATCTTTCTTTCTCTCAACAACTTACTTTTTTTACCATTTATAATAATTAAACATGTCTTTCTGGGGGGGATCAGACGGTTTGATGCGCTTTGCGTAACAAGAAAAGCAGCGCATTTCACAAATAATGTGAATAAACCAATCATCACGGGTATGAACCAGAAAGATCATGCAGTTCCGCTTTAGACGCTCCATCGTGACCTCTTACAACTGCAAACTACAAGATGGTGGCGTGACGCTGTGACTGTTTTTTCACGATAAAATAGCAGTCTGAAGTAGCACCAGCTCATACCCTCTGCCCCTGTCCGCTGCGTTAGAGCACAAAGCCCTGAAAACCCGAACATATATGTTCACGACCACAGTTCCTAATCATATTCATGAGAAATGCATTCTGGGATTTTAGCACGTGCTCTCACAGTCTGTAGGTCTGTAGCGCCATCTAAAGGCTGCCTCCAAAACCACCTACTCGTATATAATGCGTGCACACCGACTGCACTAATCTTATAATGGGTAGGGTGTGTTTTATTCTGTGACCCACAGTCTTAGAGTGTGTATAAAGCTCTGGATGGTCTTATACAAGGCTGTCTGCTTTCTTCAAGTGTAGGTTTCTGGTATTTACACCAAAATAGCTCATACAATAGATTAATTATTATGTTTATTCCTGCTACAAAAAGACAATTCCAATAAGTGTACATTCAGTCGGATACAGAGTCGTACAGGGATTTAGGGGAACTGTTTTCCAGTAAATGATTAAATGCAATTCAGATTCTAGGTGAGAGAGGAAATGCTAGTGCAATTTATCCAGGACTAGACTTACCCCTGTCTGGGAAGCACCCCCAATAGGCTTTACTTCATTCTTTATTTATTGTACTGAAGGTGTTAAACCTGCACTGTGGTGATGGGGGTCAACAAACCAGCAACAACCAAACGAGAAGTCCTTTAACAGGGCGACATGCAGGGTGTCTCTCAGCATGACATCACCACCCTTCATAAGACACACACCCAGCTGCAGGGGCTCGGGGTCCTGGGTTCGAGCCTCTCCTCAGGTCTCAGGGTGTGTGTGTGTGTGTGTGTATAGACGCCATGTTTTACTCATGTTGTGGGGACCAAAATAAGTTTTCGTACACTCACAAAATGGCGGGCGATGTACGTGTGTGAATGAGTGAGTGAGCAGTTGAGCATATTACTCTGTGACACAGAGCACTACTGTCTAAAATGTTTAATACTTTGTGAACCAGGAAAGGAAACTGTGCTTGTACAGATTTAGACATTTCTGTTCTTCCCACACACACAGCAAAAAGCCTGTGGATTTAAACATTTGACCCCATGGTCTCAGAAGCAATGCCTCACCCCTACTGCCCTGCTATGCCTGGGACATGAGCCCCTTGTGACATTTCTACACAGTGCAGTGCCTGAACCCAGTTGACACCTATACATCAATTTGGTTAAAAAGAGGAGATGAAAGTCAGCAGCATGGACATTAACAGCAAAAAAACAGACACCAGCTTCTCACTGAATGATATGGGATTTAATCTTTAATGAGAGAAATGGAAATATCTCTGGAATATGTCATGGTTAATACCACTACAGTAGATGAGGTATTATCCCGCTCCGGGTGACTGACTGTGAGGAGTGTGGTGTGTTCTCCGTGTCTGCGTGGGTTTCCTCCGGGTGACCGACTGTGAGGAGTGTGGTGTGTTCTCCGTGTCTGCGTGGGTTTCCTCCGGGTGACTGTCTGTGAGGAGTGTGGTGTGTGCTCCCTGTGTCTGCGTGGGTTTCTTCCGGGTGACTGTCTGTGATGAGTGTGGTGTGTTCTCTCTGTGTCTGCGTGGGTTTCCTCCGGGTGACTGTCTGTGAGGAGTGTGGTGTGTTCTCTGTGTCTGCGTGGGTTTCCTCCGGGTGACTGTCTGTGAGGAGTGTGGTGTGTTCTCTGTGTCTGCGTGGGTTTCCTCCGGGTGACTGTCTGTGAGGAGTGTGGTGTGTTCTCTGTGTCTGCGTGGGTTTCCTCCGGGTGACTGTCTGTGAGGAGTGTGGTGTGTTCTCTGTGTCTGCGTGGGTTTCCTCCGGGTGACTGTCTGTGAGGAGTGTGGTGTGTTCTCTGTGTCTGCGTGGGTTTCCTCCGGGTGACTGTCTGTGAGGAGTGTGGTGTGTTCTCTGTGTCTGAGTGGGTTTCCTCCAGGTGACTGTCTGTGAGAAGTGTGGTGTGTTCTCCCCGTGTCTGTGTGGGTTTCCTCCGGGTGACTGTCTGTGAGGAGTGTGGTGTGTTCTCTGTGTCTGCGTGGGTTTCCTCCAGGTGACTGTCTGTGAGGAGTGTGGTGTGTTCTCTGTGTCTGCGTGGGTTTCCTCCAGGTGACTGTCTGTGAGGAGTGTGGTGTGTTCTCTGTGTCTGCGTGGGTTTCCTCCAGGTGACTGTCTGTGAGGAGTGTGGTGTGTTCTCTGTGTCTGAGTGGGTTTCCTCCAGGTGACTGTCTGTGAGAAGTGTGGTGTGTTCTCCCCGTGTCTGTGTGGGTTTCCTCCGGGTGACTGTCTGTGAGGAGTGTGGTGTGTTCTCTGTGTCTGCGTGGGTTTCCTCCAGGTGACTGTCTGTGAGGAGTGTGGTGTGTTCTCTGTGTCTGCGTGGGTTTCCTCCAGGTGACTGTCTGTGAGGAGTGTGGTGTGTTCTCTGTGTCTGAGTGGGTTTCCTCCAGGTGACTGTCTGTGAGAAGTGTGGTGTGTTCTCCCCGTGTCTGTGTGGGTTTCCTCCGGGTGACTGTCTGTGAGGAGTGTGGTGTGTTCTCTGTGTCTGCGTGGGTTTCCTCCAGGTGACTGTCTGTGAGGAGTGTGGTGTGTTCTCTGTGTCTGCGTGGGTTTCCTCCAGGTGACTGTCTGTGAGGAGTGTGGTGTGTTCTCTGTGTCTGAGTGGGTTTCCTCCAGGTGACTGTCTGTGAGAAGTGTGGTGTGTTCTCCCCGTGTCTGTGTGGGTTTCCTCCCACAGTCCAAAAACACACGATGGTAGGTGGATTGGCGACTCAAAAGTGTCTGTAGGTGTGTGTGTGTGTTGCCCTGTGAAGGACTGGCACCCCCTCCAGGGTGTATTCTTGACTTGCGCACAATGATTCCACGTAGGCTCTGGACCCACCGCGACCCTGAACAGATAATGAATGAATGAATAGATGATGCATTAGCTTTGGTGCTAATCTTTAGCTCAAATATTTTCAATCTGTGGGGTGTGAAAAATCCGAAGGGGTGTCAGGTGTGGTGAGATTCAAAGGACAAAAAACACATTTTAATAATGGTCCTAAAAATGTATTGAATTCACCAAAAGCAGTACAAATGATGTAGTGTAGAGAATAACGTCGAGACCAGAGACTGTGCATAATAATCCTTTAATCATTCCCTAGTCAATATGCATGTTTTAACACAAGTTCCGTTTAAACTGACTCCAAAAAACAAAACAAAAAAAGAAAATAAGGAAAAACCCTCTAAAGAAAACGATATAAACCTTTTTAACCTCTTTACACACAGCCTTTTCTCTCAGTTCATAGAAAATAAGGGAGGACACATCTCCCTGAAGCTTCGTACGTCTGTCGTTAGCAACACTGTGGAAGGGAAGCGGAGTCTAAACCGGGTCAGAATGGACTCGGGATTTAGACGTTCACCAATCATTTGTAATTCATGTTTACAATCAAAAGTAAGAGATATACTTTTAAGATGTAGGTGAGTCTTGTAAAGACTGAGAATGAAATGTGTGTTCAACTGCCAGATCATATCATATTTCCTGCCATTTAAATAATCAACAATTAGCAGCACTGCTAATAAACAGTGTTTCAAGCTCATTATAGCGGATGAGTACACGGAGAGTACAATGTGCCATATA
Organism: Hoplias malabaricus; assembly: GCF_029633855.1. Lineage (NCBI taxonomy): Eukaryota > Metazoa > Chordata > Actinopteri > Characiformes > Erythrinidae > Hoplias > Hoplias malabaricus. The sequence goes on along the minus strand of NC_089813.1, from coordinate 3,172,998 downwards.
AACACAGTGGATCATGAGGATCGTGAGGGAGGGAGGGAGAATGAGGAAAGTAGCCATAGTGTTAGCACTATGCTAAGCGTGCAAATTAACGGCGGTATGATGCGGTTATTTGGGGGCGTTTAGACTCAAACAACGGGGCACAGCTGTTTTGAAGAGGGTGCAAAGACATTGTAAAGAAGAGATCAAGATTTCTGCAGCTGGCCGACTGCTTGCTTGTGATGAAAGCCTCAAACTACATCAGTGCACCCCATCATCTACAAATGAAATCATATACAATGCTGTCCACAGCTTCATTAAAACTGGAGCGATATCCGGTTTATTTTTCAATCTACGTCATTTCTTTGGGGGCATTGTCAACAAACCAATGCAACTAAAGAAGATACAAACGGATGTTTAAGATGTGCCTTTAGCAGCGCAGTGCAAACTCAATGAAAAACACCTGCGTGATTGTTAATGTGCGCCCACAACGATGACTAACCTGGATTAGAAACATGGGCCACACTGCAGTTGCTAGATCACTCAGCTCAATCACTCAAACTACTGGCTACGTCACTGAACCTCCAATTCAGGGCCTACTTCATGGCTAAACTAACAGCAGAGACACAGTCAAACCAGAGGAAGGAGGGGAGGGGAAAGAAAACTAATGACTGAGGAGAGATGAAAGGAAACTCCAAGGGGTGGCGGAGTGGGGTGGGGAGGGGCAAATGTGTGATCCTGTTTACTTTGTGTGAACCATAGATGTGCTGAAAAGCAGCTTCTGCTTCTTCTTCTTCTTCTTTACGCCTCCTTTCTCCTCTGAAAGAAACCAAAAGAAGCAGGAAGTTAGTACTTTGGCAGTGACTCTACTCTATACCTTACCTTCCTCACTATTACTGCACAGCATTAGCCTCTAACATGCAAACCACACTCCTATTCCCTGTGATTATTTATTTAACACAAATATATGCTGTCTCTCTTACATTTAAATATAAATAAGATAAATAAGACTCACCAGCGGTGGCTGGAGCTTTGACTCGGGCAGGAGGACTGTGGTCCAGCTGCAGCAGAGCGGCCTCGAACGCCTGACTGAAGGAGTTCTGGAAGTTGGGCACTGGCACCCGTTCAGAAGCATCATTTTCTCCATCACTGTCAGTTGGCAGAGGAGCCAGGAGCATATCTACACACACGAGGAGAGGAGTGTGAGATTGATCACACAGACCATTCCCTACAACGAACACTACAACGCGGCTCACCTTTCTTTGGGGTATGTCTGGGCACAGCATCCACACGGGCCTTTCCGTCTCTCAGCATCTAGAACAGAGAAGGAGAGTCTTAAATGTATTAATCCCAAAGAAAACGGGATAAAAGGCAGGTTTCAGAGAAGTAAGGATGTGGGAGACACACCTGGGCAAAGGACATGCAGTGAGAATCCTCCTCCACACTTCCCACACTGAGGCAGGGGCTGGGTCCGTTCAGACTGGGGAACACTGCACCATCTGTAAGACATGGAAAACTGAGACAAATCTCAGGCCTAAAGGCTTTTCCCCTCTGTATTCAAAACTATACGTGTGTTACCTGAAGCGGGACTGCTGCTGAGAGGAGATGAAGTTCCCAGCAGAAGCTCAGGTGGACGAACGATGGGGCTGTACTCAGGAGGCGAACCAAACGCTGGAAAGTGCTGCAGATTCTCCAACCCAATGGGCACCTCTGGGTCTACAACACACAGTGCTGGAACCATGTGGGTGAGAGCGCAAAGACACGGTTTAATGAAATAAAATAAAAATAGTCCAAAGAAATAAGAGCACTGAGTAAAAATTGAGAAAACAGAAATAGCAAAGAAGAGAACAGAGCAAAAATGACTAAAACCCAGAGATTCCGCTCCTCACTGCTGTGCACTCAGGGTCGAGGCAGAAACGAGCGGCTCAGCAGTATTTAAAGTAACAGGAGCTGAAAACAGGTGTTACAAACAGAGCTGTTTAGAGGGGGGGGGTATCTGTGGGGCTTGTGGGGTGTTGAACAAAGTGGGTCAGATATTTAATCAAGAACCAGAACTATGTTGCAGAATATGTCCCCTTTAAACATTACTTACATCTTCCTTGCTTCCGGTTCTCCTCCATCTCGATTCTTTTCTCCCTCCTCCTCTCATCCCTCACTTTCTTCTGCCTCAGACGCTTCCTCTTCTCCAGTTCATCTGTGAGAAAGAGAAGGAGGGAGATTATTTTCAAAAGCAGAACCTAAACCCTAGAGATTTGCAGAATACAGATGTAGGACTCCCAGAAGCATGTACCTGAGAAGCTGTCCAGGGTCTCTTTGGAGAGGACAGGTGGCTGCAGGTTGAGCTCACAGATGCTGTACTCACAGGTCAGAGGCAGGTGAGACAGGTAACGATGCCTGCGACGTACATCCTTAAAGAAAAATAACCAAAATACAGACGTTAAACAGATGGTCACCGTTTGTAAGACAGTTTACAACTTCTCTACCAACAAATGTGTAAATACACAGACCTCGTTAACAGAGAGGCCCTCAATCTCCACCACAGCTCCAGTGATGGACTGGGGACTGTTCTCCAGACTGCCGTACTCCCTCAGCAAACACCTCACATTCACCGAGTTAAGGAACATCTGCTGCCCGTCCTCAGCTACAAACACAAAACATTTAATATTAAAGTTTATTTGGCTTTTACGGCTGTTGTAGCTATTATTATTAATAATAAAAATAATAATTAGATTTTCTAAACCCCCAAAGCATCTTTATATTCTTTGGGACATTTCCTGAACCAACAATATGCACATCATCAACCTGGATGATGCAACAGCTGTGAATCTGTGGGACACACTCAGATGTGGATAATCCACCTACCAACATGAGGGTGAATGTACTGTAAAACCCTTAAAATAAAAAACAAACAGCACCTTGGTAGAAGTAGTAGTAAGGGCCATGCTCCGGGTTCTGTGGTGGCACCGGCTCACTCGGGTTGGTAGGTGCTGCTTTTTCTTCAGCTCCTTTTAGCACCTGTTCGGTCACTTCTGCAGCTTCCTCCTCAGGCACCTCCTTAGGGGCCTCCTGAAGCTCATCATCAAATGCTGATGCGTACTGCACTATGGGCTACAGAGAGAAATATGATATTAAACTCCTGTTCTGAACTAGGGGGAGAACGCTGCTAGGGGGTTTGATCTGTTTAGGTCCTTGTGGTGATTTGACCAAAGCAGGGTTCATTAAGACCCTAGAACTGTGCTCCCTCGTGGAAAATGGGGAGAATATTCCTCCTTTAAAGATGGCAGACTATCTCTGGCATAGGTTCATGAATGACGAAGAGTTCAGATGTTGAGAGTCAGTAGATCATACAGGAAATATAGGACTATATACACAATTCATTAAATATACACAATTTATTAAATTGACGGAAAAACCCGAGCTCTCTACAGAAATTCTTGAACGTGACGTCACTGGTGGACAACAGCTGAACAACGCCGCGGTAAAACACCGTTATGACTGACTGTTAATAATATAATAAGCTAAACTCAAATGTAGAGGTACCGTTATTCTTGTAAATGTGATCGAAGTCGAACTCGAATTCATCCGACACTATAAACCTCCGTAATGCAGCTACGTAGCCGAGTATAATCTGAGACACCGAGTTTAGCGAGTCAAGCTAACGTTAACTAACACCAACTAAAACAGGCGAAGTGAGTGTCCTTACCCTGTTTACCTCCATGTTACAGAGGCTCTTGAACACCTTTCGTTGGTGTCCTTACATGCCCATAGTGTTGGAAAAGCGCCAGTGAAATGAGCTACAGATAACGGAGTGAGCGGAAGGTCCTTTCCAAAGTGCCCGTTTAAAGTGGACAAATTTAGTCCATTTTCTGGATATTTTGGGATCTTTGGGCCATTTGTTCACAGATGTCCCACTGTACATTGAATGATTGCAGCCAAAAACAACACACCTTTTCCTCATTTTGCATTAAATTAAGTGCAGCTTCTAGAGTGTTGTCCACCATCTACGTCACAGGCAAGACGCCTATTAGAGTTTCCCAACACCGTTGAGGGGGGGGCAACGGTCTTTTAAACCTTATTCCTTCAATTACTAAGAAATAACATGTTTTCTGACTCTCAATAAACACAAGTTAGGAACTCAAACTCCACTGTATTTATTTGTTTGACACTTTCATAGAGCTGCTGCTTAGCCTTTAATAAGGAAAATAAATAAAGCTCAAATGAATACAAATAGCACATCACTGGAAATGTTTACCTTAGAGCTGGTGATGTTATTCACAACTACTTCCTCAGGGGCAGAGTCTGAAAGAGACAATTTCCTCATGTCTGCGCCCTCCACACTGCCTCCATCCTGACTGCTGCTCTTTAGCAGTGAGTCCTCTCGTTCCTACACACACACACACACAGCAGGGGCCATCAGTTACAGCAGCTCACAGTAACGACCATCAGATTTACCTCTATAGATCAGTTCAGTATTGACCCCTCAGTGTAATGAAAGTGGAAGGCCATGTACCTGCAGCTGCAGCAGGGCACTCTGTATGAAACAGGCCTGAGGGTCGTCGTTCTCCTGATTGAGCTGTGTCTGCAGAGCTGCCCTTTCCTCAGCCAACAAACGCAGAACCTGCTCCTGAGAGGCAATCAGCAGTTTCGAGTACGCACTCAGACAGACATCTGCAAAAGACATGGACACAATCATCAGGCTGGGAGACACATCCCAACAGGCTCACTACCTCAGACAACTAAATGGTCACAGTTTAAACACCCAAATTTGATTCTACATTTTCCACAACTACACAAAACACACCAAGAGCACTTTTGATGACGTGCCAAAAGAGAAAATAACGGCTGGTTAACGTGAAAAAGACTTGCCTCCAAGGCGAACGGGTGCCTCCATTTTAACCCACTGAGAGCAGGGCAGAGCCATGAGCACGCCTTTCTCCCGGCGCATCAGACGCATAGTGATGAGGTCGCCGGGCACATACTGACGCGTCTCCATAGCAACAACACTAAAAAATAAGAAGGGAGAATTATCGTTACACGTTGGAGAACGTAAACGGGACGTTCTCCATCTTTCCAACGAGGGAACACAGTTCTGTAGCAATTCTAAAGCAATTATAATCATCTTATGTGATGTTTTCTGACTTGGGCAGCACACAGAAAACTGATTGGGTGGTCTCGTTTCACAATGTGCGTAATGCTAATGCACTGAAAGAGTTACTTTTCTCTCTGTATGAAGAGTAGCGACTATAATGACTCTCTGGAAACCTCCATTAATGATTCGGATCGGTGGTTTTGTACTGACCTCTTGAGGTCTGCGCTGTGCACAGCCTCGTAGCAGATGGGGCACTTGGACCAGCTCTTCTCACTCAGAGAAAGATAGTGCAGCATGCAGGGCCAGCAGTAAATGTGGCCACAGCGTGTGATGTGGGCTGCCACTGGAGGATACAAACAGATCGGGCATGATGGCACCTCGTGGCTGTAGATACGCTGTGAGGAGGGACACAAGGAGGGAAAGGAGGTCTTTAGGTTTTTAGCATATAGAATCAAACAGGGCAGCCATGATCAGTGTTAACGACGTGATTTTAAAAGCCAGAAAACCTGTTAACTGAACTAAACCAAACCATGCAGAGTCTTACTAATCATACCTAAAAAAAACAAAAATATTTAAAGAATATTCACCACTTGCTGCACACAGTCCCAGTTGACCAGTGTGTCGGGGTCATTGAAGTGAGCTTGGTAATCCTGGTCATCAATCACCACAAACTGGCAGCTACAGACCAACAACAAAACATAAACATGACACATACATCCACCAAACTTCAGACGGCTATACCATAAATCTCGCTCAGTACGACAGGAACTCCCACTCACTTGGCCTGTAGGAACAGCTCCTTGTTGAAGGGCTTGGGTTTATGGCCCCACTTGTTGCGGCGGCCCCACCAGGAATGGCCATCTGCCCCTGAACCAGAAGAGCTTCCACGTGGCTCAAACGTAAAATTGAGCAAGTGGTTCAAACTTATCTTTTTGGGTCCAGAATGCTGAGCCGGGCTGAACTCAGCCCGGCATGTCTCTGCTACCTGAGAGCACGGGAGGAAAAACACAGAAATTACAACACCATTTAAAACCCAGACGCTGCCTGAATAACGAACACCTGCAAAGTTAATCACATTCATCGATTGGAAATGTGGGCTCCACATGCGCCAATGACTAGCTGACCCACCTCTTCTCTTCTCCCACTGCCCACGACCCCACCCAGTCTGCCCCCTCCTCTCTGGGGTGGTCTCTTGTCGAAACTCTTGCTTTTCTGTGGGTGGGTGCGGCGAGGGCCTGGAAAACTCTCCGCCTTCTGGAAGGAAGGCTCTCGCTTGCGGTTATAGCGTTTTGAGCCCCCATTATTTTTGTTATCTGAACAGAGAGAGACCAACTATTACAAAAGAGTTTGTTGCAAAGTCTGAAATACAAAATGTCTGTGGTATGACAGAATTCCCCTGTTGTAATTCAAGTTTTGAAAGCAAAGAAACACTGTAAATTGCACCTAAACTAACTGCAACAGCTTGTTTTAAATACAGAAGAGGGCATAAAGACTAAACAGCGGTTAAAAAATAAGCTAGGCGTCCATGTTTGATGATGATGATGTCATGTTTCTTGTTTGTTCTTGGAATTTTGTCACTGGATTTATGCTGTTCATATCGATGTCTGAATTATATCGTATCGACCAAAATCCAGAAATATATCGTGATATCAATTTTGGCCGTATCGTCCAGCCCTACTCCGGTGTCTCACATTTACCTGGATATGTTGCCACTGCAAATAAGGATGAAAGCCTAACCTACTCCAGACCAAGTTTACCTCAATATTACGGATATTAACAGCAGTTGGATCAAATCAGGAAGGTGCGAGCCATTTATTTAGCATGTATCACTTTAATTCTTAGCTTTTTTTAATGGTTTAACAGCAGAGGTAGAGGAAATCCAGCAGCTCAAAGTTTGTATTTCCCCTGCCACAGCACATTATTTAATACAATTTATTTGCACAAGTTTAGGGTCTAAATTTATTCAGATCCACTTTACAGAGAAATGTTACATTTGTATATTATTATTATTGCATATGGGACACATTCTGCACTTTTTAAACAAGTAAACAGTTACATAATGAGATGTCAGTGACCTGTTTTGGTCAAAAGACCATGAAGATTAAGCCCCAGAGCAGTGTTCACCCGCTGTCTAAACAGCCCTGTTCAGAACGGCTGCTTTCTATTGTTTAGAAAACGGCTAACCAAACTTTGCTAGAGAATTCTACCAACTTCACTGTATCTGCTCCTGAAGCTACCACGGGGGAATTAAACCTTAAACAGTTTGCTTCTCCAGTGTGATCAACCCTCACTCAGTACACAAACTCAAACTATGTATTGTCCCTGATTTAACAAATATGACTCGGATTAAATCAAACTGACCCTGGAAAACTTTTGTTTGTTTCTCTAATAAGTATAAGCTCTCATATCTATATTCTTACTGTCAACGTCATGCAGGAACATCTCAAAATGACATTACAGGATGTTGAAAATGCCATTAAGCAACCTTTTTGGACTTTGAACACAGAAGTGCTTCATCTTTCCTCACGATAAGTGCTCACAGGGTGTCGACACAGCTTATCAGTCAAGTGCAGAGTAGTCCGCATACACAACCAAACACATTCGGACCAAAACAAACACTTTCAAGCTAAAAACATAGGAAATGTAGATATAAATATCCAATTATAATTCCTGAGGATTCTGTCTTAAATTTTAAACGTGATTACTGTTTATTAAATGGCTAGAAGACTGTGTGCTAAATGCACTGTACAAATGCTGCAATATATTTATATACAGTAGCTTACATTTACTGACAAAACAGCAGCTGGTGCTTTAAACTCCTTACTAATTTTAAAGTATATTATTTGTTCAGCGTTAGATAACGCTTCTGAGTTTAAACACTGATGTACTTATCAGAATAAGATATCTTCCTGCAGTTTAACACTTCCTAAACTAGGCCTCTCCAAACGCCAGAGGACATTCCAACTCTGATTTTCCTCCTTGTGTCACATGGCACTGTCCACCGAACAGGAATAGCTTCTGACCAACACTCGCATATTAATACGGTGTTCTTCACCACTCACGCATTGGCAACTCAGATGAAAATGTAAAGAAAATGTTTGTGATATTTCTTCAGTCCGTCTCTGAAGCGGGTCGTATTTACGGCCTCTTGTGTTACACACACTGCTGTAAACGATGAAGGCTCTGTGCTATTTCTTGTGTGGATTTGGCAAATCAAATCTGTAAAGCGTACATTCAAACTGAAAACATATTGGGGCATTTCTACTGGTTCATTTTATAAAATTTAACAACGTGAAGTTGTGCTGCCAAGCACAAAAATAAGTTGTAAGAACTTGAAAACTCATTGGAACCTCCTCAAGAAAGTGGACATGTTATGGGCTGAATGAGTGAAAGTTTATGTCATTTATAGCTATGGAATTTTATGGAAAAAAAAAGGGTAAAATATAACATTTCCTGATGTTCCTGCTCCACACAACAAACTTAAACACCCAAGAACTTGGGTTGGTTCCATAAGAAATGCAAGATTAGCTACAAGGGGAATTTGAGGAATGTATAATGTAACTACTGTAAAAGTAAATACAAATATTTCTCTGAAATTCCCATAAACACGGCTAAAGTCCTTGGGGATTTTTTTAATTTACAACAGAATCATTCTATTTATGTATACGCTAAATTTTTCATTTTATTTCTATGCCCTGATTTTTAATGATCTGTGTACATTTGGTTAATACTCAAGTTATAAAGAGATAATATTAAAGAGCTCATATCCAACAGCTTTGTTCTCGCCTCGACCCTGAGCTCTATTTCTAGGGTCTGGCTTTTTCTTAAAGTCACTTCGTTCTTGCCTCAATCTGGCTACTAATGATGTGAAACGCCCTTTTTATCAAAAAGCAAAACACATTTATAAGGACTTTTGTTAGTAAATGATTTTTATATTGTTATAAATGTCTTATAACATGTATAAAAAAGCCATAATTTGGTAGCAGGAGCAGTCACTAAAGAAACCAGCAAAATTTCAAGACAAAATGAGATCAGAATGCATGTTGATTCTAATACTCCACTGTAAATGTGATTTGTCATTTTATTATTTGTTTTGTTCGATAAAAGTCACAGTTTTGCATAAATTTCAGCGCTTAAAATAGATGCCAGTGGAGTTTGGATGCAAAAGACGTCCATGGGTGTCTCCAAAATTGCTCTACAAAAGGGGGTACCGCAGAAAACGTTTGGGAACCACTGTCCCACAACATTAAACATGGCGACCTCCAGAGGTTAAGAAGGAGAGCCACAAAAACAAAAATAATCTATCCCCGGATGAAGTGTTTCCTAATAGAAATGGCACAAAATGGACCACTCTTAACCCTGTTCTCAAATTTTGGTTTACTTGTCCTACTTAGAGCCTGAAATAAACTCGCCTACCGCACCTTTAAAAACTAAGAAATGTGCAAACTCGGCAAAGCTTCATTTCGGGTCTTCATATTAGTTCCACCTTAAATAGCGCTGCAGTTCCACCCTGTGGCCTGAATTTTAATGTGGAACGAACAGACTTATTTACATTTAAATTTAAATGTTTATATACGACCTGAAGTTATGATTTTAGACTGTTGCTGTTATTTAATCGTTGAATTGTGTGTTTGCTTGCGTTTATAACGCCATTTTGACGTCTTAACTGTAACCAACACAAAAACATCTGCTCCGTTTAAGGTGGAATGGAGTAATGGACAATTGTTAGCTTCATTTAGCGTCTCTTAATTGGTAATTAAGGGATTAAACCACTGTGTTGTTCACATAACTCATTTAGTTTTAAAGCTCCAACAGATCGTTACCGTTAAAATGAATTAAAACACGATTTAAGCGACGTTAAGGAGCTCAGCGTAGATAAACAGACGCTAATCTCAGGGCCTACTAGGCCAGGTCTTCACGACGGAGGTAAACAAAGCCTAGACCTAAACCAACGTTAATCCCCAGCACAGAAACGTAGGTAAGGGACCCTCACCTGATTTGGTTTTAGACTCTGCAGCTGCGGGGCCTGTCGAGCTGGAGCGGGTTGTATTCGGGTTCTTCTCCATGAGGCCGAGCTCCGGTGAGAGAGCCGTCGAGCTCTGGAGCATTAAACGGGGAGAAACGGGAGGAAAGCGGGTCGGTGCGAGTGCGGATCAGGCGACCAAGGCCCTGGTTCATTTCGGTCCAACGCGGAGGCTCCATTACGGCGACATTTTCACTACAAGATCCGAGAAAAAGAAAAAACAGAGACACAATCCAGATGTCTCAGTAACAGAGAGTTTCTGTGAATAAAATGGGGGGGTGAGCGCCGGGCCTTAAACCCCGACAATCGCTCCTTATTCCCCTGTGGTGGGAGTCGTGGCGCCCCACAAGGCGTTCAGCCGCTTTCCAATACTGGAAAACGGATGAATATTTGCTGTTTTTTGCCCAAACGCAGACCTAACATCGACGCTTGTGGCGACGGGTCGCCAAACAGGAACGGTAAACACCCGCAAGGGGCTTATATAGATTCTGGGTCACGTGTCCACATATTTCGTTTCTGATTGGCTCATGCGCAATACCCCGGATGAGGACTCCAGAGTGTGCACTTATGTATTAGGCAGGACACTAGCGCACCTAATTCTCGAGCATACAACGGTTATATATTTTTTAAAGAGCCCATATCCACATTTTCAGTTTCTTCTTCTTTCAGAAGTCCACTTTAAACACCTAATTAAAAATAAAAAACCCAGTCCTTAGATTTTATGAGCCTTGAGAACTGGTATATATCATCTTTGTTTGATAAGTTGATATTTTGTGACTCACTGAGGAAAGCAGACTTGACTACAACACTGCTTTTAGCAAAACTTTATCAAAAGGTTAAATGTACACTTATGAAATGTGAATAGCCGATTAAAGAAATAAAAAAAAGCAAGGAAAGCTTTGTAGAATTGTTGTATTTAACATCCATGAGAAGGTTTTGTCGACTAAAAGAGTGCTCAAATTGGAGGGAAATTTGAACACGGAATTGTAGCCTGATGCGCTAGCCTTTAACACTTTATGCTAGCTGCTCCCACATTGAAAGCTCATAGGTCATCAACACAAAAGTGTGGCGTTAGAGTTAGTCTGGTGTGAAAAGCACACACTAACATACATTAAATCTATTATTCAATTTTGAGTTTTATTACATCAACCGATGCATTCCAACACTTACAAACAATTTGGATATTTACACAGTACACAAAGTATTACACAGGTTACATTTACAAAATAAAATGTACACATTATTTAAAATGTATTTAAGAGGTTGACACATTTAACCTTCTGCCTTGTGTGTGTACACTATGTACAAATGCTGGTTCTTTCCTGGACAGAGGAATAAATCTTTTAAACAAAACAAAGCTTCAGCTAAAATAAACAGGCCTAGCATGACTTATGTATTTCAAAGACATAACAGCAGTTATCCTTCTTCATCCTCTCCATCATCTTCATCACCACCCTGTCCACCTCTGAATTCGGTTAAAGAACAACTCTGCACTGCTCTCATCACCTCCTGTTTTTCAGCTGTTTTGATTAAGAAAAGAAAAAGAACCCATTAGAACCCAGCTTACATTTTCCATTTAGTACTTACAATATGCAGAGCCCATGTTGTTGTTTCAGTTTTGTTTGCTTCCACAAAGGGTCTTCCACGGTGGATCCACACAGTCGTGTTGGCACAGGATTTACACTGGCTGAGATGAGCACCCCTTACCTTCTGTCTTACAGTGCGGAAGCATTCGACACAGCTGCTGCCTGCCGTATCGCACCAGAAACTTCTGACATGTCCTAATAGTTCCTGTGGAAATGGGAGAATGGCTAAACACATTGAAAGTTTCATATAAGCCTTTCCTCTGACATAATTAGAGGAAAATGTGAAAACAACTTGAGAGCTTGTATTCCCTCCAAATCACTGAGCTATTAATGAAAACTTACATTTTTTTTGTTTAGTGCCCTTTAGTGAATATAATATGGAACAAATGGAATGTCATCAAATCACCAATTTACGAACATATTTAGTGCAAAACAGCATTTAAAACTCACCTCCCACATGTATACAGTTGAAGAAGCATGGCACTCTCTGGCTCTGGTTCCCTATGCTGGTAATGAAGGGAAGGGCTGACCACATGAGCTGATAGTGGGCTTTACGGAAACGGAGCATGACAACCCCAGTGTAGGCGTTCAGGTACGCCACTGAAAAGAGGAAAAAAAATTAACAAACAAAGAATTGGACACTGAAACAACACTGAAACCCTGCGGTTCACTGGAAAGAACCAAGGCTCCGAGAATCAGGAACAGAACCGGTTCAAGAACCGGAGTCCATTTTGTGGAAAAAACGCTATGGGTGACGGCAACAAATCAGTGTTCTGATTGGTTAAACAAACCTCACGATCTGATTGGTCCAGCTAAAGCTTTCCTATTGGTCCATCCATTGGCCGTCAAAACAGGGTCTTAAAAAAACTCAATCTTTTTGACTCCATACAAATACAGCTGTTAACACGAGATGGGGCGTGCCATATTTGGCCGACAGCATGTTTCTATTCCTGACACGTCGCATCACTCTGCTAAACTGCGAATCTAAAACTGGTAAACTCCCATGTTGTTTTCTGATTTGTCACTTTACACCCTTCTGTCACGTCATTATTCGGGAAGCAACGTCAGCATCCTCCTTGCAGCTATGAATGGGTCAGTCAGGCCAAAACCTTCTCATGGATGTGAAATACAACAATTACATCAGCCATTATTAACATCTAGTGGATGTACCAGCGATTCTGTAGTATTTTGATGTTGGGGACTCATGTATGTAATGTAATCATGTATGTAATTAAACTGTAAATAATAATGTTCATAGCTGTTTGTTAGTTCTTGGTGTTGAAAATTTCCTTTAAACTCAACACATCACCTCTCACCAGCACTGTGAAAAAAAAAACACGGCTCACTGAGAGACTTCAGACTGGTGCATCGTACATCAGACCTCTCTGAGTGACTCGGCATCTGTACATTATCCATTTCATCACTGAGACCAGGGCTGGACGATACGGCCAAAACGTATATCACGATATATTACTTAAATTTCTGATATCGATACAAACAGCATACAATCCACAGAAAAACTTCCAGAACAAACAAGAAACATGACATCACCATCAAACATAAACATATTTGTAATTAATGCACATTGACATATTGAAAATCATATCATTGTTATTTAAACATTTTTATCGCGATATATATCGATACTGAGTTATTGTCCAGCCCCAATTGAGACCGGCACCGTCTCAGCCTCGTCTAGCTCCATTAAACCAGGTATTTCCCAGCAGCACTGACCTGCGCTTCCAATACTGAACAAGGCTGCTCCATACTCTCCATGCGCTTTAGTCACTGCTGCTTTAACTGCCTGATAAATAGCCTTCTCCTCCAGGATTCTCAGTTTGTTCCTGTCCGAAACACATATTTCACAAAGCAGATACCTGCAGGGACAAACGCACAGCGCATTAGACTTAACTAAAGCTACAAGAAACCAAATAAACAGCCTTAAAATCAGCGTTCACCTCGCTTTTAGCCGCACCATGCTGCACTCTGGGAGGACTACAACACGGGCAACAGACGCGCTTCCTTCCTGGGATTTTAACCAATCAGAAAAGGCCTTACTGCAAAAAGGGGCGGGGCTACTTAAAATTATTATTATATTATATTATATTATATTATATTATATTATATTATATTATATTATATTATATTAAATACAATATGGCATAATATTGTAATTATTATTTATGAAATATTGTATATATTATATTGCATATTATTAGGCTTTGAGCGCTGTTTACCTCCAAAAACACAACTTTCACAGGCTCTGGGTATTAAAAATGATACACAAATCACTGATAGTTATATAATATATATATATACACACAAAAAACGGCTCTTTTTGACTCTGCATCCCTCCAAAGTCATTTCCAATAGTCTCCGAGAGATGGCGCTATAAGAACAAAAATATACAGACTTAGGTTGCGTCTGAAATGACAGGAATGCTGTCTACAAGGTAATATTCGGAGGAAGGCACAGAGTCATGTCTGAAATGCTGTTAGCGGGACGTGGGCAGCCCAGTGACACTGTATATGAGCTCCAAATGAGACCATAGTGTGCTATGGTGAAATCGTATTGTCAGGTGGGGTGCCCATATTTGCCCCAGTTAAAAACTTCCGGGTACCGTCACTGACCTGGTGGGCATCCAGATGTAGGGCCTGTAGACAATATTTTATGTTTTTTTTTTACTTAAAGGGGAATTTCACCTATTTTCAGAACCTCGTAGGTCAAAAACACCGTTTCAACAGCCGATGAACTTTAACCCCAGCAGATAACCCAGTAAACATTTAGCCGTTGATTCAACGTTGAAATAACGTAATGACTGCCGTCTAATCAACGTTCTCTTAAGGTTGAAAATGAAAGTTGAAAAGACGTCCAAACACAGACATTGAAAAGACGACTATTAGACGTATGTTGGACGTCCATTTACGTTATTAATTGGTCCCGAAATAAATTACTTGTAGAAAACGCGTTTTGGACGTCCACTGACGTTATCGATTGGTAACCACTTGATAACTAACTTATTAAGATGGATTTTGGACGTCCATTGACGTTTAAAATATGTTCTTGATGGACAGACTACTTTTAGACCTATTTTGAACGTCCAGGGACGTTCCTTGTTTACTGGGAACCTCCACTGACCCTGCAACTATTCTGTATTTGTTTTATGTACTGTGAGGCTTTAATGTCACTTTTTTGTAAACTTGTTTATGGCTGCTGTTTATATTCACAGTAAATTCTCTGCACTTTGGTTGTGTGATAGATTTGTGCTACATTATTTATTTTATACAAAATTAGAATCTCAGCAAATAATAAGTAAATGTTTACAGTTATTTTCTGTCACTTATTCTGAACGTTTATAAAAGAAAATAAAAGTTGTTCATAAATAAAACCAATAAAATATATACATATATATTGTCTGAGTGCATGTCTGTGAAAATGTAGTTCACCCACCAATCTACGAGATGTTACACAACCCGAATCTCGATCAGGGAGACCTCTAGTGGTCAAGCAGTGGAAACACAATCGTTTTTCTAAACTGTTTTTTAAGCCAATTGTGCTGAAGCCGTTGCTTAAATAACCAAATGTATAATCATTTTAATCACGTGTCTCATATCTTATTTTAATTTGGACCATTTAGAATATGATACAAAATCACCTATTGTACCTTTAATGGCACTGATGTGGAATCACTGCCCCTCCACTTCAGGGAGGGCTTTAAACCTGATATTGGAACATTGCTGTAAATATATGACTGCATTCAGCCACAAGAGCACTGCGGAGGTCAGGTGCTGGTGTTGGAGGATCAGCTCGGGATCACACACCCCTCTCATGTTGGATGGAGCCCCATCCACTGCTCCACAGCCCAACTACGCTGACGTTTGTTGTAGTTGTGGGCGTGTTTGCTATTGAGAGTGTCTTGCATTGGGCGTGAGTTGTGTGAAGCGTACAGTTCACACGCACACACAGAGAAAGACGTGCGCGTGCCTTTCAGTCATGGCATTGCGAGTGGGAGTGTGAGGGTCTCTGGACTGCAGGCTGCAGCTCTCGCGCATTTTGGACTCAGAATGTGGATTTACAGCAATATCCTCGCGTGCGCGTGCGTGCTCGCGCTCACCGAGCATGCCTTCGCTGTCAGTAAGGTAGGAGCCAGCTGCTCTGTGCTGTGGGTCACGCTCAGTTTTACCTGCTGTTTACCTGTTCACCTCCTGCAGCGTGTAGAGCACGTGCACCTTATTCAGCGAAATAAAAAGGGTGTTAATCAGTTGATGTGACTGTGCATGTTCGTGTGTGAGAGAGAGAGAGAGAGAGAGAGAGAGAGCCTTAGCCAGATACTCTTGTCTGAAAGTTTGGGCACCCCCCTGCTCCAATCACATTCCTCAGTAAAAGCTTATTTTTATTAAACAGCGCCAACAAACTACAGACAACATTTATGGTGCCTTCTTTTCAGTTAGTCTTGTTTCTACATTCATTGTCCAGTTTATCAGCTCCACTGTCCACACAGGAGCCTGACTTTCTCTGCACAGACTACTTGGTTTCCCGCTGCCCCCCTGTTCTTCAGCGCTCAGGACCCCCACAGAGCAGGTGTGATGTGGTGGTGAATCATTCTCAGAGCTGCAGTGACACTGACGTGGTGGCGGTGTGTTAGTGTGTGTTGTGCTGGTGTAGAGTGGATCAGACACAGCAGTGCTGCTGGAGTTTTTAAACCCCTCAGTGTTCAATGTGATGACTTTTTAAACGCTCTGCTTTTTACAGTATGTTTTTCTGGACATTAAACTAGTGCACTCTGGGGAAAAAAGTAATAATGGAGATGTGATTGAGCAACTTTTCCAGGCAGTCATCGTGTTTAATTGGGAGGATTTTACACTTGACATAAGCAGACACACAACCTAATACCTCTTCTTGCACTTGCGGTTTGTGTGTGTGTGTGTGTGTGTGAGTGAAAAGCACACTGTGGGAGTGTGTATAAACTGTGAAGAGTTAAAGGTTTTGAAACACTGAGGGTTGGGAAATGTTAAGCCTTCTGTCATCTGTGTTATTGATCTGCAAGTGATCTGCTAAAAAAGGGCAATTATGATTTTCCTGCTGTTGAATTTAAAAGCTGAGCCAAAAAAAATCATTCACAGACATTAGTGCAATCGCCTTCACTTTGACAAATTATTCCTGATTTAATGAGTGCCGTCTGAGACCTGTTTTATAGAGAGAGAGAGAGAGACAGACAGAGAGAGAGAGAGAGAGACAGAGAGAGAGAGAGAGAGAGAGACACACAGAGAGAGAGAGAGACAGACAGACAGAGAGAGAGAGATAGAACAGGAGAATGAGAGAGAGATAGAGAGAATGAGAAGAGAGAGAGAGACAGACAGACAGAGAGAGAGAACAGGAGAATGAGAGAGAGATAGAGAGAATGAGAAGAGAGAGAGAGACAGACAGACAGAGAGAGAGAACAGGAGAATGAGAGAAAGATAGAGAGAATGAGAAGAGAGAGAGAGACAGACAGACAGAGAGAGAGAACAGGAGAATGAGAGAAAGATAGAGAGAATGAGAAGAGAGAGATAGAGAGAATGAGAAGAGAGAGAGACAGACAGAGAGAGAGAGAGACAGACAGACAGAGAGAGAGAGAGAGAGACAGAAAGAGAGAGAGACAGCAAGAGAGACAGACAGAGAGTGAGAGACAGAAAGAGAGAGAGACAGAGAGAGACAGACAGAGAGAGAGAGAGAGAGAGAGACAGACAGAGAGAGAGAGAGAGACAGACAGAGAGAGAGAGAGACAGAGAAAGAGACAGCGAGAGAGAGACAGCGAGAGACAGACAGAGAGAGAGAGACAGAGAAAGAGACAGCGAGAGACAGACAGAGAGAGAGAGAGAGTGCTCATAAGAGCTTAAGTTCTCAAATAACAGCGTAGGAAATCTCTTGAATAGATCAGATGTCCCTCGGTAATGATCTTTCTCACACCTTTCATTCAAACACACACACACACACACATACAAAGAGCCTGGCACTGGTCCTGCAGAACACTCTTTCACTCCTCACATTTCCATGCTTTAATCCATTAGAGAGACTGGGAGCGCAGATTTGAACTCGGTGGTGTCCTTAGAGACACTTTACCCACCAACTATTGAAAAAGTGTTGTGTTCTGTGTGTTACTCCTGCAACAGCAGCCCCATGAACCACACCACAAACAAACTCGGTTTGGGTTAAAGAGACGGACAGAGGGATGGACGAATAGATAGATAGACAGAGGGATGGACAGATGAAAGCCAGAAGTTGCTGTTTGTTCTTGAGAGGACGGATGCGTACGGTTTCACTTTAGTCATGACTGAAAACGGTTGATGCTTTTACACTGGTGTGTGTGTGTGTGTGTGTGTGTTTGGGGGGCTCTGAAGTTAGATAATGATACTGGATTTAGTGCTGACAGAAGAGATAATCAGATTACTTTCTTGTTTATTTCTTTGCCTTTTCAGCTTTACTGTAACAGCAGTCGTCCCGGGACGGGTTTGTCTCTGCTCTGTTGCTCAACCTGGAAATCACAACCATTTCATAACCATGGGGAATATAAAACAGTGTAGTGTCGTCATGGACATGGGTGTAACATGGCCATGAAAAAGGGGGCAGTGCTACACCCATTTCAATGGAAAATGGTGTAATGTAACCTCGAAAAAAGGTGTGTCATAACCAAGGCAATTAATGCCTAATAACCATGGAAATTATTGTACGGTAGCCATGGAAATGGGGTTAATGTAGGCTTGGAAATGAGTGTATCGTAACTATGGAAATGAGTCTAACGGGTGTATTGTAACCATGGAAATTAGTGAATTGTAACCATGGAAATAAGTGTAACACACCAAAGACAATTAGAGTGGGTCACCATGGAAATGGAAGTGATGTAATCATGCAAATGGGTGTAACGTAACCATGGGAATTAGTCTAATGGGTGTATTGTAACCATGGAAATTAGTGAATTGTAACCATGGAAATAAGTGTAACACACCAAAGACAATTAGAGTGGGTCACCATGGAAATGGAAGTCATGTAATCACGCAAATGGGTGTAGCGTAACCATGGAAATGAGTCTAACGGGTGTATTGTAACCATGGAAATTAGTGAATTGTAACCATGGAAATAAGTGTAACACACCAAAGACAATTAGAGTGGGTCACCATGGAAATGGAAGTGATGTAATCATGCAAATGGGTGTAACGTAACCATGGGAATTAGTCTAATGGGTGTAGCGTAACCATGGAAATTAGTGAATTGTAACCATGGAAATAAGTGTAACACACCAAAGACAATTAGAGTGGGTCACCATGGAAATGGAAGTCATGGAATCATGCAAATGGGTGTAGCGTAACCATGGAAATGAGTCTAACTGGTGTATTGTAACCATGGAAATTAGTGAATTGTAACCATGGAAATAAGTGTAACACACCAAAGACAATTAGAGTGGGTCACCATGGAAATGGAAGTGATGTAATCATGCAAATGGGTGTAGCGTAACCATGGAAATGAGTCTAATGGGTGTATTGTAACCATGGAAATTAGTGAATTGTAACCATGGAAATAAGTGTAACACACCAAAGACAATTAGAGTGGGTCACCATGGAAATGGAAGTCATGGAATCATGCAAATGGGTGTAGCGTAACCATGGAAATGAGTCTAATGGGTGTACTGTAACCATGGAAATTAGTGAATTGTAACCATGGAAATAAGTGTAACACACCAAAGACAATTAGAGTGGGTCACCATGGAAATGGAAGTGATGTAATCATGCAAATGGGTGTAACGTAACCATGGGAATTAGTCTAATGGGTGTACTGTAACCATGGCAATTAGTGAATTGTAGCCATGGAAATAAGTGTAACACACCAAAGACAATTAGAGTGGGTCACCATGGAAATGGAAGTGATGTAATCATGCAAATGTCTGTAGTGTAACCATGGAAACCATTGGACTGTGTAGCTATGAAAAGAAGTGTTTATTAACAGCATCTACACTCACCCTTCCACCTGCTGCTATGAGGCTCCAGGAGGTGGAGGGCACATGTTCCCAGTGAAATCTCTGTATTGTTAGTGGCTCATGTTTGATCAGATTTCCGATTTCAGTCTGAGATTTCCATCTCTTAATGAAGCTCTAGTACCAGCTTTGACAGGGCTTGTGTGTGTGTGTGTGTGTGTGTGTTGGGCTGGGAGTCCACAGGCTGAAACTAGAGGAGAGCAACTCCTCTGGGGTTAAAAACAATACAGTTCTGCTTACACAGCTGTGGCTCTCAGGAGCTTGTCTGCCTCTCCCACACCAACACACCCTGCTCTCTCACACACACACACACACACACACACACATTAATTGTGTGCGCGCAAGAGTTTGAATGATCTTTACCCCCTTTGCAACAGATAGTTCTGCTGTCCGTGCCCTAATTGCGTTATAAAGTGCAACTGTGAATAAACACACCACACGACTACGCTGACAGTCAAAAGTATGGGGACTCCTAGTTTCCAAATATAAACAGATAATGCCTAAGACCCTTTTATTTATTACATAGAAAGATTTAAAAAGGAATTTTAGTGCGTCGTTTTCTCAGCCTCCCGTCGGAGAAGTAATCACACCCTGTGTGTGTTTTGGCCACGTACCTGTCCTCACTTCCAAACAGCGCAGTCTCCTGCTACAGACTTCAGCAGAATCAGTTTGTTTGAAAAAATGTATGATCAGTTACTGCTTCCAAAGAAAGCTTTCTGAGGTAGTGAGAGATGAAGCGAGAGAATTCAGCATCATTCCCTGTCCATCGTTCACCAGCATGACTTTATTACACTTCATTACACAGGGACAATACGGCGGTGAAGACTGTCCATCATCACAGGAGTCAAAGAGGCAAGTGGATCAAGGGCGGGAGGGATGTGAGAACAGATGAGTGCATCTGACCCACGTTAGAGTGGAAAACAACCAGGGCTCTCCAGGAGAACGAGAGAGAGAGACAGAGACAGAGAGAGAGGGAGGGAGAGAGAGTGAGAGAGAGAGAGAGAGAGAGAGAGAGAGAGAGAGAGAGAAAGAGGGCAACACATTCACTCACACACTCACACCTACGGACACTTTTGAGTCTCCAATCCACCTACCAACGAGTGTTTTTGGAGCGTGGGAGGAACCCGGAGCACCCAGAGGAAACCCACGGGAAAACAGAGAGAACACACCACACTCCTCACAGACAGTCACCCAGAGGAAACCCACGCAGACACAGAGAGAACACACCACACTCCTCATAGACAGTCACCCGGAGGAAACCCACGCAGACACAGAGAGAACACACCACACTCCTCACAGACAGTCACCCGGAGGAAACCCACGCAGACACAGAGAGAACACACCACACTCCTCACAGACAGTCACCCAGAGGAAACCCACGCAGACACAGAGAGAACACACCACACTCCTCACAGACAGTCACCCGGAGGAAACCCACGCAGACACAGAGAGAACACACCACACTCCTCACAGACAGTCACCCGGAGGAAACCCACGCAGACACAGGGAGAACACACCACACTCCTCACAGACAGTCACCCGGAGGAAACCCACGCAGACACAGAGATAACACACCACACTCCTCACAGACAGTCACCCGGAGGAAACCCACGCAGACACAGGGAGAACACACCACACTCCTCACAGACAGTCACCCGGAGGAAACCCACGCAGACACAGGGAGAACACACCACACTCCTCACAGACAGTCACCCCGAGCGGGACTCAAACCCACAACCTCCAGGATCCTGGAGCTGTGACAGAGACACGACCTGCTGCTCCACCGGGCCGTCCATATTACTATAATTATTTTTAAAAACATTAATTACTAAGCTTTATTATTACTGTTATTACAACACTTCATTAATACATCAGTCTACTGCGTCACATCTTAAACACAAGCCCATCCTTAAAGCTCCATGACGCATTTGTTTCTGAATCATCTTCTCTCCCACTGGAACAAGAAAACAAACCACTTGAGCTAAAAAAAAACGATGGAGGATTGAAGACTTTACTGGCCCTGAAGACGCTGTCAGCTTTTCTGCCATATATTAGAGTGAGGCTTGGTTTTCTTCTTTGACAGCTGCCAAAACAGGCTTCGTAATCGACCGGACGCCAAAAACAAACTGCACTTCTCCCTCACCGACAGAACACCACGCTGTGACCGTGTGGGAAGCGGCCCAGGGCTCGCATTAATGCTGAGATAAAGTCAGTTGTGCTGCTGTGGTTGTAACGAAGCCCATTTCCTCCACATTAACTAACAAATCAGCACCAAATGTTTTCTCATTATTAAGGTTTTACTCATTAATATTGTTAGACAAATCATAAGTTTGAGATTCTAGTTGTGTCAAGCAGAGAACAGGTACCGCAACAGCAGACTGTTTACTTAAAATAATAATAAACTGTGGGCGGCACAGTGGAGCAGCAGGTCGTGTCTCTGTTACAGCTCCAGGGGCCTGGAGGTTGTGGGTTTGAGTCCCGCTCCGGGTGACTGTCTGTGAGGAGTGCGGTGTGTTCTCCCTGTGTCTGTGTGGGTTTCCTACGGGTGACTGTCTGTGAGGAGTGTGGTGTGTTCTCCCTGTGTCTGCGTGGGTTTCCTCCGGGTGACTGTCTGTGAGGAGTGTGGTGTGTTCTCCCTGTGTCTGCGTGGGTTTCCTCTGGGTGACTGTCTGCGAGGAGTGTGGTGTGTTCTCTCTGTGTCTGTGTGGGTTTCCTCCAGGTGACTGTCTGTGAGGAGTGTGGTGTGTTCTCTCTGTGTCTGCGTGTGTTTCTTCCGGGTGACTGTCTGTGAGGAGTGTGGTGTGTTCTCCCTGTGTCTGCTTGGGTTTCCTCCGGGTGACTGTCTGTGAGGAGTGTGGTGTGTTCTCCCTGTGTCTGCGTGGGTTTCCTCTGGGTGACTGTCTGCGAGGAGTGTGGTGTGTTCTCTCTGTGTCTGTGTGGGTTTCCTCCAGGTGACTGTCTGTGAGGAGTGTGGTGTGTTCTCCCTGTGTCTGCTTGGGTTTACTCCGGGTGACTGTCTGTGAGGAGTGTGGTGTGTTCTCCCTGTGTCTGCTTGGGTTTCCTCCGGGTGACTGTCTGTGAGGAGTGTGGTGTGTTCTCCCTGTGTCTGCGTGGGTTTCCTCCAGGTGACTGTCTGTGAGGAGTGTGGTGTGTTCTCTCTGTGTCTGCGTGTGTTTCTTCCGGGTGACTGTCTGTGAGGAGTGTGGTGTGTTCTCCCTGTGTCTGCTTGGGTTTACTCCAGGTGACTGTCTGTGAGGAGTGTGGTGTGTTCTCCCTGTGTCTGCGTGGGTTTCCTCTGGGTGACTGTCTGCGAGGAGTGTGGTGTGTTCTCTCTGTGTCTGCGTGTGTTTCTTCCGGGTGACTTTTCTGTGAGGAGTGTGGTGTGTTCTCCCTGTGTCTGCTTGGGTTTACTCCAGGTGCTCCGGTATCCTCCCACGCTCCAAAAACACACTTTGGTAGATGGATTGGAGACTCAAAAGTGTACAGTGAGTGAATGTATGTCGCCCTGCGAAGGACTGGTGCCCCCTCCAGGGTGTGCTCCCTCTTTACAGCCACTGGGATCCACCGTGACCCAGAACTGGATAAAGGTTACAGACAATGAATGAATGAATATATGAATGATAGTAATTAAGAAGTTTGAGTAATTTAATAATTGAATTTTTGAGTTATGCTGTTACTTCCCCATGTCGTTACAGTCGTTCTTGAATGGACTGTCCCTCAATGTCAGTTCTTGTTATATCACTGATACACGCCAGTGACGGTTACTGTTCTGAACTGGGACACAATCAGATGTTTAGAGAGAAGCAGACATAAGAAACATGAGAGAGAGGAAAACATGGATTACATCTAAGCCACCACAAGGGTACCACTTACTGCTGTTTAAATCACATTCTGTCCGCCCCTTACCCCACCGCTCTCTCAAGGCATAAACACGCACTCTTTTCACGGAACTCAACCAGCTACTGCACTGAGGGATGCACATCTGGCTTGTGTTTGACCCTGTGTGAGCGGTTACTGCAGTGACCGTGGACTGAGTCCAGGCCTCTGAGCATTAGTTTATATTTATTCTGAGAAAATATCACCACACAACCTCAGAATGCTGCCAGAGGTTAGCAAACTTTACCAACACGCTAATTAGCATGAGTGACACACTATGATCCAGAACACTGTGCACACTGCAAAAAAAAAGCTATTATTAAAGGTGCAGTATGTTTTATTTAACCTCAGAAATAGCAAAAACTAACAATTTTCTAATTGGCTACTGGAGGTGGTCTTGTTAAGGATTAAGCACAGGTAGTGGTGGCTAGGTAGAACTACAATAACAGAGATGCACAGCAGTAAAATTGTCTAATGCACCTTTAAGTGAAAACACTTTTAATTTAGTAAATATATAACATTGTTTATGAGTTAATGGATATGAATGAAAGTTATTCAAACTGATAGCTTTTCTGCTTTACCGCGATTAGCGTTAAATATTTTCACTGAATAAAATCATTTATAACAAGCCGAAAATGCGTGAAAAAAGGGTTAAATAATCTTCAAATATTTTCACCAGAATTCCTACATAATTCAATACTAGACACAGCTAGTTTCAGGGGGATTTTAATGGTAAGAGATCATGTATTTGCAGTGAAGCTCTCTGCTATAGCACCATGGCTAACCCCTGCTGGACATCCAGCTCTATGTTAGCGTGTGGCTCCTCTGCCGCAGGAGCTGGATGTTTGTGTCTCGCTACAAGATTAGACTTCCTGCAGATGGTCAGGGTACAACCTGTTCCTCCATGTTTAGATTTCACACTCAAATCAATGGTTCAGCAAAAAAAGAAATACATTTAAACAGCAGACATTCAGCCAAGCCATATTTGGTGTCTGAGGTTTCCCTCTGAAGCTACGAGGCTAATGTAGCTAGTAGCATTGTGCAAACCACAATGCTAAATCACAGATTTACATCAGACTGAGCTGCTTTTCGTTCTCAAATAGACTTACTTATGTATATAAACTTAATATATGACCAAAAGTTTGTGGACACCTCACCCAGGGTTTCTTATAAAATGAATGCTATTTGCGTTGAGTTTATTTCCGCTGTGATGCAGTAATAAGCTTCTATCCTTTAGGGCTGTCTTCACTACATATTTGAACATTGCTTTAAGGATTTGTTGAAAAGTATGACCTCGTTATTAAGGTTAGGTTCTCATTTTGGACGGGTTTTTCTGGTTCTACATGTTCTCATAAATGTATACACAGTTGCTTCAGAGCCCAATGCTGGGGTGAATGTATACCCCTCCAGCTCACGCTTGGCCCTGGGCGTAGTCACTTTACTGTCAAGAGCTTTGTAGAAGAGATTCTACAAGCTGTGTTCAAAATAGTGCAATTTAAAGTAGCTAAATCATTAATTAAAAAGGGTATCTTAAAACCTTTGGACATATTGAGGGCAGGCTGCATGAATTAAAATAAATATAACAAACAAGAAACAGGTTATTCTCTGAAAATATTTCATCTGTTGGATGCAGAAGAGCAGTTTATACTCAACCTGTGAATTTGGAACACTGCGGTAATCAGAGCAATGCGCTTCAGCTTCCAAGATATTTTAGCATCTGAGGAGATAAGGGAATACCAAAACAAACTGAAGAAGATAAGCCAGTGCTTCTGTGCCTGCGTGAATGATAAGCAGTGGTTATGAATAATTGGCACTGGGCAGGACACTCGAGTGTCCTTTTCCCTGGCCGGGTAACGCGCCAGACAGGATCTAGGGTTGTGATCAGACACCGCTGGAATAAATGAGAAGGATCGGATTCTGTTATACTTGAACCGTACGTGTGCTTGGCCCGGCTAAAATATCTCTCGGCTGGCCTCAGGGACAGGACAGATGGACATTAGAGAGCCACGACACATAAACAAGCGCAGCAGGAATGTGGTGGTGTACCCCCAAAATCAACGAGTGAGTGCTAAGCAGGTCCAGGGGTAATTGACACTTCTGGTTTAATGGTGTGTGTGTGTATTTAACTGTTTATAGTTAGTTAGAGTGGTGGGTGATTGGTGTTCAATGCCTAGCTCGGGCAGAAACCTTAGACTACACCAGTGAGGATCCTTGGGAAAGACTCCTAACGCTACATCAGCTTACGTCTACCACCCGGGATAACAGCTTTGGCTAAAAGTCCAAAATGCAAACTTATATGAGCATTAATGTCCCTAGGATGATGACAATTCACATTTTGTCCAAGTGGGGACTTGCTTATTGGGGAAATGCTTATTAAATTAAAATTTGGCTACTCTAAGACCCCAGAAAGGTAGGAATACACACATGTGTGTAAAAGACAGCCTTACATTGTAAGACTTGGTTAAACTAATCTTTATTTCCTTCTACAAGGGCATTCTATAAAAGGCCTCAGTTTAAAGGCCTACTTAAGTTCAGGACTAAGTACAGTTTTATTATTATATGTGTAAAATAATAGCTTAAATTATATATATATATTAGGGTTGATTTCAGGACATGGGCGGGTTCTGAAGGCCTGCTGGATGATTCCTTAAATGTAGCTGTTTTGTCACAGGGAGTGTGTGTGGTCTGGAGCTAGACCTTTTGGTGTAGTTCTGCATTTCGGTTCTCCAAGCAACAGGTGACGGAACAGATTCAGAAGACAACTGTATTTGTTTATGTGACCTGTTACTGTTCGTACAGTGCCAGCTTTTTCTTGATTTTCGTTTCTGTGTTTAGCTGAAGTCCCTTCTCTCTACCAGCGCTGTAAGCTCTGAGATGCTCACATTAGATCATCACCACCACCCTTTTTTAATGGTCAGATTCTTCCACCAGGTAAACTAGGCCTCACCGGATTTCAATTACAGTTCCTTTGGAAACTATTTGAGGTCTTATTTAATGAGATTGCAAGGTTTCCTACAATTTGATGAGTAATGTTGTTAGTGTACACTGGATATTTACAAGAAACCACAGGAACCGTTTACACCAGAGGTGTCCTGGACCCCAAAACTGACAAACGAAGACAGTCTGGAGTCGACAAACACAAACTCAAGGTTTATGGATGTTGTTATTAATATTTTCATATAAGTATAGCAACACTCTGAATCTGGAGAGTCTGCACTTTCCCTTCCATCGATTGCAAGATGGTACAAGACCCACATCTGGAGTTCTGAAGATAAGAACATGAGCTATAGGAGACACACCTCTGAGCTCAGTCTCTCACAGTGTGTAGCTCATAAAGATGTGTGTCGTTTCTGTGTGGAACCGACCAACGACCAATGCCCCCTCACACTGAGAGTTTGAACTTCGGCTTTTCTGCTTTAGGGTGAAAGGTCATTGTCCCCAGTGTTCTGGATCAAACCGGGCTCAGTCCAGAGAGAGCCGGTACCGCTCTGACCAGTGAGAACAAACCCGAAAATGCTCTCGGGCCGCAGAATGTTAAGAGAAACAATGCACAGTTAAAGCTTTTCATCCAGAAGGTGTGGACAGAAAAGCTGCTGTTTGACACTGTGCTTATTATAAAGGACATTCCTTTATGTTAAATATCTCATCCATCTTTGGCCCCTCCCCCTAAACGTGCACACACCGGGGGCTCGCCACTAAAAGAGCCCAAACAGCATACACTTCACCAAACTGATCATAACACTGAGTCATTCATTCAAGTTAACAAGTGCTGCCATTGTCGAAACTCACCAGGCCATAGTGTGTGTGTGTGTGTGTGTGTGTGTGTGTGTGTGTGCGTGTTTGTTCGGACACATTTCACCTAATTAGCTCATGAAAAAGAGGTCTTTTTGTGCTGCTGCATGAGAGAGAAAGTGGGTTTTGCTTCTGCAGGACAATAATAACTCCCACAGCAGCTTTTTAAACACTGATTAATGCTCTCCTCACACGCTGTTCGCACACAAAGGAGCGAGTCGAGTCGGGATTAAACTCTTCCTCTTCCGGCGGCCTGTCCACCACACGGTGAGCCTGTCATGGAGGAGTGTGATTAACTCTGGCTGTGGGCTTGGTACTAATCCCTTTTAATGAGGGCCTTTCCTTTCTCTCCCCAAACTGGACCCAGCCACCAGCACTGACCTCTCACCGATTCCATTATGGCTCCTTAGGAAGCTGATTTAAAAATGACATCTCGGAATTTACCACTATTGGATCTGATTAGATTACGCTGCTACATTTCAGCGTGAATTCAAAGGGATAAGCGTCTCAAAGGAAGCACACACATCGGATGTAATCCTCATAGTTCCTATCTGTCTGTACGGTCAGTGGAGCTGGACAATGAGGGGTTGGTTTTAATGTTATGGCTGATCCGTGTGTGTAAAGTGAGAGGACAGAGATAATGGTCGCCTTAAAGTAACAGCAGGTAAGATTTTCTATTTTTGCTACAGGGCTCCCCCTACTGTTGCAGTGTCACATTTACAGCTCTGTCCTGAAATCAAAGGGAGGTGAAAGAGAGCAGGGAGGTTTCCTACCCTCCCCCAAAACATACATAGTGTGGTTTCTGCAGTGCTGAGGCCGGAGTATCAACGACAGAGGTGCTATTATCCCTATTACAGCTCAGTGTAGCATCACAATGATTTTGAAGCTGTATTTTTAAGGTAGATATTCTACCCATTGTTACTTTAAGCTCATGTTAATACACATTCATTTCATCACACGCCTTATCATCAGATCCTGATCTGGAGGGCTGTGGTACTTTTAAAGTGAGGATGAAGGGAAGACATTACATAACACACCTTACAAAACACACACACACACACACAGAGCACAACGTGGCACTGGGCAGAACAGACGAAACAGACGTCTCGATCAGTGAGGAATCTCTGAAATGCTGAATCCTCCAACTGTTTATAACCGCTTCCACATGCGACCCTAAATCTCAGGGGGAAAGATGACAATCTAAAGCCTCTGGACGAACAACTCGGGGCCTAACGTCTCAGTTAGAAACAGAAGAGGATGCGGTCGTACGGATCTTAAAGTTAGAGACTTGATTCTCTGGATCATTATCAGATCCAAACTCACATTAGCAAATGAGATGCAGCAGTTCTGTCTTCCTTTGCTGTGTGTGTCGGTCGTCCTCTAGTCCTTCATCAACGGCCACGGGGTGCTGCCGGCTTGGTATTTATTATTAAAACTCGAGCAGGCACTGCTGTGTCTGATCCACTCGTACCTGCACAACACACACTAACACACCACCACTATGTCAGTGTCACTGCAGCGCTGAGAACGATCCACACCTGCTCTGGCGTTGGGCGTTGAAGAACAAGGTGAACGGGAGATAAAGTATGCAGAGCAACAGGTGGACTACAGTCTTTACGTGTTCTTATGGTCATTATAAATGAGAAAATGGAGTTTATGTCAAGTCCAAGTTTGACCGGTCCTGAATATGCAATGTCTTAATAGTGTGTGTCGCCCTGCTAAGGACTGGCGCCCCCTCCAGGATGTGATCCCACCCTGCGCCCAGTGTTTCCAGATAGGACCCACTCGAATCTGAACTGGATAAATGTTTACAGACAATGAATGAATGAATGTTAGAGCTCCACAATCACAGAAAAGCTGATAACGAGACGTCATCTCGCAGGCATCCACCCTCATAGCGCTGTAAACATTAGCACAACGTGAGCCAGTCTGGCCTCGCAGGTCTCCACACCACATAAAGATTTACAGCTTCTCTAAGTGCTGCTGATATTAAAGCTACCGTCAGGGTCCGGGTCACGTAAGAACGTTAATGTAAAGGTCCGGCAGCTTTGAAGAACATATGGCTCTCATCGCTCTGGACTCAGCACTAGACACAGGGAGCTTCTCTTCACCCAGCACCTGGCTTTTATGAAGCTTCATATCGGGCCAATTAAGGCCTTACGACATCGTACGCGTTCTTCCCAGGGCACATGCTCGTGTGGAAGATGTTACAGAGGAAACAAAAGCACACACATAGCTGCGGGACGGGTTTGGGTTATTTAGAGAATCCGATCTTCACAGGAGTCCCTGAAAATCCACTCAGGTCCCGTCGCCTCTCGCTGGATTTACAACATTTTCACTTCCCTCAGGGTACGCTTCAAAGAAAACGCCACGGTTACCGGCCACGAAGAAGGTTTATAATCCCTAACAGATGGAGAGAGAGAGAGAGAGAAAAGAGACAGAAACAGATGAGAAAGGGAGAAAGCAGATATAAGGAGAATCAAAAACACAGGAAGATAAACAGAAGGTGAGAACCACAGAAGGAGAGAAAGGAAAAACAGAAAGAGACAGAGACTTAACAGACAGAGAGGGAGTGAAATAACAGGAAGAGAGATAGAGCAAGAGCAATAACCAGCAGAAAGAGAGAGCGAGAGAGTGTGTTTACTGTATCTGGCTCGCCCTGCCGTTGGTGCCCTTCTCGTTCCTCTGTAAGTGAATGGATCACGATTCATTAAGAGGGATTTAGAGACGGGTTTTTTTCCCCCACCGTGGCCCAGGCTCCTGAGTGTCAGAGTTAGTTAAGAGCTGCTCACAGCAGAACCAGAACGAGCCTTGGCCCCGAGCACAAGCTTTAAACCGGGTCTGTACCAGCCGCACCTGCAGCACGACGTCTGTCTGTGGTCCGTTGTTCAGAGAGACAGCTATGGTGGATTAGTCTGACCTCGGTTTCCTCTCTGATGGTTGTTAAATGTATAACACCAATGCTGTGTCGTAGAAAAGTTAGTGGGTGGAAACACTCCTTATGTCTCCAGAGGGAAGGTGCGGGACCCGTAGTGTCACTGCCCCACAGCTCCAGGGTCTCGGGGTCCTGGGTTTGATCCTGTCACTGGGCCACAGTCTGTGAGGAGTGTGGTGTGTTCTCCCTGTGTCTGTGTGGGTTTCCTCCCACAGTCCAGATGTTGGCATGTTGGCAGCCGTGTACCATTGTTGAAAGGTGTGAGTGTGTGAAACTGTCCACAGGTAAATGTATCTCCACAGGTGTGTGTAAGTGACTGGGTGAGTGTGTGATGAATGGGTGAGCATGTGAAACTGTCCACAGGTGTGTGTAAGTGATTGGCTGAGTGTGTGATGAATGGGTGAGTTTGTGAAACTGTCCACAGGTGTGTGTAAGTGACTGGGTGAGTGTGTGATGAATGGGTGAGTGTGTGAAACTGTCCACAGGTGTGTGTGTAAGTGACTGGCTGAGTGTGTGATGAATGGGTGAGTTGGTGAAACTGTCCACAGCTGTGTGTAAGTGACTGGCTGAGTGTGTGATGAATGGGTGAATTTGTGAAACTGTCCACAGCTGTGTGTGACTGGGTGAGTATGTGATGAATGGGTGAATTTGTGAAACTGTCCACAGGTGTGTGTAAGTGACTGGCTAAGTGTGTGATGAATGGGTGAATTTGTGAAACTGTCCACAGCTGTGTGTGACCTGGTGAGTATGTGATGAATGGGTGAATTTGTGAAACTGTCCACAGCTGTGTGTGACTGGGTGAGTATGTGATGAATGGGTGAATTTGTGAAACTGTCCACAGCTGTGTGTAAGTGACTGGCTGAGTGTGTGATGAATGGGTGAATTTGTGAAACTGTCCACAGGTGTGTGTAAGTGGCTGGGTGAGTATGTGATGAATGGGTGAATTTGTGAAACTGTCCACAGGTGTGTGTAAGTGACTGGCTGAGTGTGTGATGAATGGGTGAATTTGTGAAACTGTCCACAGGTGTGTGTAAGTGATTGGCTGAGTGTGTGATGAATGGGTGAGTGTGTGAAACTGCCCACAGGTGTGTGTAAGTGACTGGGTGAGTGTGTGATGAATGGGTGAATTTGTGAAACTGTCCACAGGTAAATGTATCTCCACAGGTGTGTGTAAGTGACTGGGTGAGTGTGTGATGAATGGGTGAGCATGTGAAACTGTCCACAGGTGTGTGTAAGTGATTGGCTGAGTGTGTGATGAATGGGTGAGTTTGTGAAACTGTCCACAGGTGTGTGTAAGTGACTGGGTGAGTGTGTGATGAATGGGTGAGTGTGTGAAACTGTCCACAGGTGTGTGTAAGTGACTGGGTGAGTGTGTGATGAATGGGTGAGTGTGTGAAACTGTCCACAGGTGTGTGTGTAAGTGACTGGCTGAGTGTGTGATGAATGGGTGAGTTGGTGAAACTGTCCACAGCTGTGTGTAAGTGACTGGCTGAGTGTGTGATGAATGGGTGAATTTGTGAAACTGTCCACAGCTGTGTGTGACTGGGTGAGTATGTGATGAATGGGTGAATTTGTGAAACTGTCCACAGGTGTGTGTAAGTGACTGGCTAAGTGTGTGATGAATGGGTGAATTTGTGAAACTGTCCACAGCTGTGTGTGACCTGGTGAGTATGTGATGAATGGGTGAATTTGTGAAACTGTCCACAGCTGTGTGTGACTGGGTGAGTATGTGATGAATGGGTGAATTTGTGAAACTGTCCACAGCTGTGTGTAAGTGACTGGCTGAGTGTGTGATGAATGGGTGAATTTGTGAAACTGTCCACAGGTGTGTGTAAGTGGCTGGGTGAGTATGTGATGAATGGGTGAATTTGTGAAACTGTCCACAGGTGTGTGTAAGTGACTGGCTGAGTGTGTGATGAATGGGTGAATTTGTGAAACTGTCCACAGGTGTGTGTAAGTGACTGGCTGAGTGTGTGATGAATGGCTGAATTTGTGAAACTGTCCACAGGTGTGTGTAAGTGATTGGCTGAGTGTGTGATGAATGGGTGAGTGTGTGAAACTGTCCACAGGTGTGTGTGAGTGACTGGGTGAGTGTGTGATGAATGGGTGAATTTGTGAAACTGTCCACAGGTAAATGTATCTCCACAGGTGTGTGTAAGTGACTGGGTGAGTGTGTGATGAATGGGTGAGCATGTGAAACTGTCCACAGGTGTGTGTAAGTGATTGGCTGAGTGTGTGATGAATGGGTGAGTTTGTGAAACTGTCCACAGGTGTGTGTAAGTGACTGGGTGAGTGTGTGATGAATGGGTGAGTGTGTGAAACTGTCCACAGGT
This sequence comes from Hoplias malabaricus, assembly GCF_029633855.1. NCBI lineage: Eukaryota > Metazoa > Chordata > Actinopteri > Characiformes > Erythrinidae > Hoplias > Hoplias malabaricus. The sequence goes on along the minus strand of NC_089813.1, from coordinate 3,140,380 downwards.
GTGTGTGTAAGTGACTGGCTGAGTGTGTGATGAATGGGTGAGTTGGTGAAACTGTCCACAGCTGTGTGTAAGTGACTGGCTGAGTGTGTGATGAATGGGTGAATTTGTGAAACTGTCCACAGCTGTGTGTGACCTGGTGAGTATGTGATGAATGGGTGAATTTGTGAAACTGTCCACAGCTGTGTGTGACTGGGTGAGTATGTGATGAATGGGTGAATTTGTGAAACTGTCCACAGCTGTGTGTAAGTGACTGGCTGAGTGTGTGATGAATGGGTGAATTTGTGAAACTGTCCACAGGTGTGTGTAAGTGGCTGGGTGAGTATGTGATGAATGGGTGAATTTGTGAAACTGTCCACAGGTGTGTGTAAGTGACTGGCTGAGTGTGTGATGAATGGGTGAATTTGTGAAACTGTCCACAGGTGTGTGTAAGTGACTGGCTGAGTGTGTGATGAATGGGTGAATTTGTGAAACTGTCCACAGGTGTGTGTAAGTGATTGGCTGAGTGTGTGATGAATGGGTGAGTGTGTGAAACTGTCCACAGGTGTGTGTGAGTGACTGGGTGAGTGTGTGATGAATGGGTGAATTTGTGAAACTGTCCACAGGTAAATGTATCTCCACAGGTGTGTGTAAGTGACTGGGTGAGTGTGTGATGAATGGGTGAGCATGTGAAACTGTCCACAGGTGTGTGTAAGTGATTGGCTGAGTGTGTGATGAATGGGTGAGTTTGTGAAACTGTCCACAGGTGTGTGTAAGTGACTGGGTGAGTGTGTGATGAATGGGTGAGTGTGTGAAACTGTCCACAGGTGTGTGTGTAAGTGACTGGCTGAGTGTGTGATGAATGGGTGAGTTGGTGAAACTGTCCACAGCTGTGTGTAAGTGACTGGCTGAGTGTGTGATGAATGGGTGAATTTGTGAAACTGTCCACAGCTGTGTGTGACTGGGTGAGTATGTGATGAATGGATGAATTTGTGAAACTGTCCACAGGTGTGTGTAAGTGACTGGCTAAGTGTGTGATGAATGGGTGAATTTGTGAAACTGTCCACAGCTGTGTGTGACCTGGTGAGTATGTGATGAATGGGTGAATTTGTGAAACTGTCCACAGCTGTGTGTGACTGGGTGAGTATGTGATGAATGGGTGAATTTGTGAAACTGTCCACAGCTGTGTGTAAGTGACTGGCTGAGTGTGTGATGAATGGGTGAATTTGTGAAACTGTCCACAGGTGTGTGTAAGTGGCTGGGTGAGTATGTGATGAATGGGTGAATTTGTGAAACTGTCCACAGGTGTGTGTAAGTGACTGGCTGAGTGTGTGATGAATGGGTGAATTTGTGAAACTGTCCACAGGTGTGTGTAAGTGACTGGCTGAGTGTGTGATGAATGGGTGAATTTGTGAAACTGTCCACAGGTGTGTGTAAGTGATTGGCTGAGTGTGTGATGAATGGGTGAGTGTGTGAAACTGTCCACAGGTGTGTGTAAGTGACTGGGTGAGTGTGTGATGAATGGGTGAATTTGTGAAACTGTCCACGGGTGTGTGTAAGTGGCTGGCTGAGTGTGTGATGAATGGGTGAATTTGTGAAACTGTCCACAGGTGTGTGTAAGTGACTGGCTGAGTGTGTGATGAATGGGTGAATTTGTGAAACTGTCCACAGGTGTGTGTAAGTGATTGGCTGAGTGTGTGATGAATGGGTGAGTGTGTGAAACTGTCCACAGGTGTGTGTAAGTGACTGGGTGAGTGTGTGATGAATGGGTGAATTTGTGAAACTGTCCACGGGTGTGTGTAAGTGGCTGGCTGAGTGTGTGATGAATGGGTGAGCGTGGGAAACGGTCCACAGGTGTGTGTAAGTGACTGGGTGAGTGTGTGATAAATGGGTGAGTTTGTGAAATTGTCTAGAGGTGTGTGTAAGTGACTGGGTGAGTGTGTGACTTTGTCCACAGTTGTGAATGACTGGGTGAATTACATTTTTCAAAGATAAGGATGAAGTGGTTATAGAAGATGAGTAAATGCATGAATGGGCGGGGCCAAGCTGCTGTAGGCTGAACAGGTGGAAATTTATAAAGGGGTTGATTATTGTGACATCACAAAAGACGAAAAGAACTATTGAGTAAGCAGTGATTCACCTGGGTTTATAAGAAACAGCGTAGACAGAGCAGAAGTGATTAGGTTAATGAAATCCTGGGATTAATCTTTAAACAATGAACATCACCAGGCTTTGTCCACCGCGGCCTCTCACCTGATCCCTTCCACAGGGCTTTAGGGGTCAAGTCCAGGGGTCAGGGCCTGAAAGAGGGCGGGTAATCACCGCGTTAGTTTTGGAGAGATCTGGGTTGGAGGACTGAAGTAAAAGATGAAAGAGTCTTTCTCTCTTTATAGTTTAAAACCAATCCACTCTCTGCGCTCCGTAAAGTTCCCAGGCCGAGGAGAGAGTTTACAGCCTGACCTTCGGGGTCAAACAGAGTCAGGTTAATGAGCTAGGGTCTACACAACAATCACTGGATTAGGAACACCTACCTTGTTTCTACACTCACTGTCCATTCTCTCAGCTCCACTGACCACACAGGAGCACTTTGTAGCTACAAAGTGTGGTCCATCTGTTGCTCTGCATACTTTATCTACCTTTTTGCCTTGTCCTTCAGCGCCACAGAGCAGGTGTGATGTGGTGGTGGATCATTCTCAGCGCTGCAGTGACACTGACGTGGTGGTGGTGTGTTAGTGTGTGTTGTGCTGGTGTAGAGTGGATCAGACACAGCAGTGCTGCTGGAGTTTTTAAACCCCTCAGTGTCACTGCTGGACTGAGAACAGTTCACCGACTAAAAATGAGTGTAGATAGACATTTCTCCTCCAGTGAAAATTCAATTTATACTTTATAAATTTCTGCTGCTTGTTTGATTCAATAATCAAATGTAACTATAGTCACTGCAGGGGCATAACCCATGTTTGTGGGGTGTTTTGCCTTAATTTAAAGAGCAACTGACTCACCCCACTCCCTGTAGCATTAGATAGTCAAAATAAAATAAGAGCCTATGTGATTTCCTGATCGCGGGCATTTCCATTTATGTGTTTTGCTTTCTTTGGTGCAGTGGCTGGTTGCCCACCAGTCTCTGTGTGTATGTGTGCGTGTGTGTGTGTGTGTGTGTGTGTGTGTGTGTGAGTGTGTGTGTTCTCTGCAGTGGATGGGCTAAATGCAGAGTTCCAGCTTTGTTGCGCTTCTGTTGCACTTTGGTTTTAGCCGTGCCCCAAGGACCCAGTGTTGTCACGACACATGACTGTGTCCAGACGATAAACAGAGGCTTCTAACAGAGATTACATTTCTCACATCAACAACAGTGACATATTTTAAAAAATTCCTCTAACATTGCATTTTAGAAACTGCCTTTTACACTGTGCCAACATTTCATTAAAAATGAATCAACCAATCAAAATGATCATATATATTATACAATAAATATATATTAAAATAATAAAAATAGTAATATAAAACAATATTAACAGATTGCTGCATGAACTTTTGTTAAATGAGAGAAATAAGAGCATTCTCCTGTACATTTTTGAAATATGACAGTGTTGATATAATGTAAATTTATTTGACATAGAAAGTGATTCTGAAGGAACCTGTTTATGGTCCACAGAGTGGGTCAACCACATGGAGAACAGCCATGTTTAAAGTTTAGTGGAGAATCTCTGCTACATCCAGGCCACTAGATAAACAGAAAAAGAGTAACTGCAGGAAATGACAACTCTCAGTATTAAAGTTTATTCTCTCTCTCTCTCTCTCTCTCTCTCTCTCTTTCTCTTTCTCTCTCTCGCTCTTGCTCTCGCTCTCTCTCTGTCTCTATTGCTCTTTCTCTCTCGCTCTCTCTCTCGCTCTCTCCGTCTCTCGCTCTCTCTCTCTTGCTCTCTCTCTCTCTCTCTCTCTCTCTCTCTCTCTCTCATTCTCTCTCTGTCTCTCTCACTCTCTCTCTCTCTCTCTCTGTCTCTCGCTCTCTCTCTGTCTCTCTCTCTCTCTCTCTCTCTCTCTCTCTCTCTCTCTGTCTCTCGCTCTCTCTCTCTCTCTCTCTCTCTCTCTCTCTCTCTCTCTCTCTCTCTCTCTCAGTTGTTCGGAGATGTGGAGCCTGTGAGAATGACCTCTGAAGGGTCGGACTGTCGTTGTAAATGTATGATGCGTCCTCTGAGTGCTGAGGCCTGTGCCAGGCTCCGGGAAGGGACGCTGCGAGTGGACGATTTTTATGCCGTGGAGACGGTCAGCTCAGGCTCGGACTGTAAATGCTCCTGCTCCGCTCCGCCCTCATCCCTCAATCCTTGTGAGAACGAGTGGAAGACCGAGAAACTGAAGAAACAAGCACCTGAACTGCTCAAGGTAGAGCTGCACACTCACAAGATGACGATAGCAACACTGTTTTTTTTACCAGGACAAAGTTGATAGTAACTTTCTTGCGTTCTGTTTAACCGTGCCCAATGCCAAGTGTCAGCCTGAGGGGTATAAAACCCCCAGCACTGGGATGTGGAGTGGTGTGATGGAGTGATGGAGCTCCACCACTGAGATGAGTCGGAGTGGTGTTTATGATCCAGAGTTAATCGTCTACAATTAGCAACCCACTAATGCTCACATGGCTACCATCAAATCCTCGCAGCTATGTTCCAACATCTAGAAGGCTTGTAGAAGGTTTCACACCCGACCACATCTTGACAAATATATAAAGGTCAGACTTATTAATACCTTAAAATTACAGCGTCACTGAGCCGTAACAGGGAGAACAAAGCCTCTGTTGTTGTTAATCCAGGCTCAGCACTGCAGAAACTGCACTATGTAACTTATGAGGAGGGTAGGAAACACACATACCTTCCACCCTCCCTTCACCTTGATTTCAGGATAGTGCTGAAAAACTGAATTACATTTACAACTGTAGGGGGAGCCCAGGAGCAAAACTACCAAATCTTACCTAGTGTTACTTTAAAGATGAGAGCTACAGCCCGTGCATCAGATTTGATTAGCTATAGATTATCGAATGCACGCACACATACTGTCCCAATAAAAACAGTACAATCCTATAATCCCTGACTACACCCAGAAACACCACCAGTGACTTATGTTCGACTCATCCAGTCGTCCCCGGGACCTACAGGGCACGCCACATTAAAGAGGAAACATATGGAAGGATATTTGCCTTATATAAGCGTTTTATATGTAAAAGGATTCCATGCAGAGACCCGACAGGTTTGAGTTACACACATTTGCCTTAAGTTTCCTTTGTTGTGTCTCACTGGGGTCTCCAGATAAAATCAGGATGTTTATAAAAAGGACTTTTTAGATGAACAGCTGCATTTGTCAAAGGAAGTTAGATTACTGATAGTAGGGTCACTGCCCAGGCACAAGCCAGCGCCTCAGCTTCATTAAGGTCATTTCTCCTTAAACAGTGCAGCAGTGACACTGTGACACCTAGGCACCAGAATGTGCCTGCTGTACTATTTAGGGTGGAATGATGTCAGAATGTACCTGCTGTACTATTTAAGGTGGAGTGATGTCAGAATGTACCTGCTGTACTATTTAAGGTGGAATGATGTCAGAATGTACCTCCTGTACTATTTAGGGTGGAATGATGTCAGAATGTACCTGCTGTACTATTTAAGGTGGAGTGATGTCAGAATGTACCTGCTGTACTATTTGAGGTGGAATGATGTCAGAATGTACCTGCTGTACTATTTAGGGTGGAATGATGTCAGAATGTACCTGCTGTACTATTTAAGGTGGAGTGATGTCAGAATGTACCTGCTGTACTATTTAAGGTGGAATGATGTCAGAATGTACCTGCTGTACTATTTAAGGTGGAATGATGTCAGAATGTACCTGCTGTACTATTTAAGGTGGAATGATGTCAGAATGTACCTGCTGTACTATTTAAGGTGGAATGATGTCAGAATGTGCCTGCTGTACTATTTAGGGTGGAATGATGTCAGAATGTTCCTGCTGTACTATTTGAGGTGGAATGATGCCAGAATGTACCTGCTGTACTATTTAAGGTGGAATGATGTCAGAATGTACCTGCTGTACTATTTGAGGTGGAATGATGTCAGAATGTACCTGCTGTACTATTTAAGGTGGAACGATGTCAGAATGTACCTGCTGTACTATTTAAGGTGGAATGATGCCAGAATGTACCTGCTGTACTATTTGAGGTGGAATGATGTCAGAATGTTCCTGCTGTACTATTTGAGGTGGAATGATGCCAGAATGTACCTGCTGTACTATTTAAGGTGGAATGATGTCAGAATGTACCTGCTGTACTATTTAAGGTGGAATGATGTCAGAATGTACCTGCTGTTCTATTTGAGGTGGAATGATGTCAGAATGTACCTGCTGTACTATTTAAGGTGGAATGATGTCAGAATGTTCCTGCTGTACTATTTGAGGTGGAGTGATGTCAGAATCTAACTGATGTACTATTTAAGGTGGAATGATGTGAGAATGTACCTGCTGTACTATTTGAGGTGGAATGATGTCAGAATGTACCTGCTGTACTATTTAAGGTGGAATGATGTCAGAATGTACCTGCTGTACTATTTGAGGTGGAATGATGTCAGAATGTACCTGCTGTACTATTTAAGGTGGAATGATGTCAGAATGTACCTGCTGTACTATTTAAGGTGGAATGATGTCAGAATGTACCTGCTGTACTATTTAATGTTGAATGATGTCAGAAGGTACCTGCTGTACTATTTAAGGTGGAATGATGTCAGAATGTACCTGCTGTACTATTTAAGATGGAGTGATGTCAGAATGTACCTGCTGTACTATTTAAGGTGGAATGATGCCAGAATGTACCTGCTGTACTATTTAAGGTGGAATGATGTCAGAATGTACCTGCTGTACTATTTAAGGTGGAGTGATGTCAGAATGTACCTGCTGTACTATTTGAGGTGGAATGATGTCAGAATGTACCTGCTGTACTATTTAAGGTGGAATGATGCCAGAATGTACCTGCTGTACTATTTAAGGTGGAATGATGTCAGAATGTACCTGCTGTACTATTTAATGTGGAGTGATGTCAGAATGTACCTGCTGTACTATTTAAGGTGGAATGATGTCAGAATGTACCTGCTGTACTATTTGAGGTGGAATGATGTCAGAATGTACCTGCTGTACTATTTGAGATAGAATGATGTCAGAATGTACCTGCTGTACTATTTAAGGTGGAATGATGTCAGAATGTACCTGCTGTACTATTTGAGGTGGAATGAAGTCAGAATGTACCTGCTGTAGTATTTAAGGTGGAATGATGTCAGAATGTACCTGCTGTACTATTTAAGGTGGAATGATGTCAGAATGTACCTGCTGTACTATTTGAGGTGGAATGATGTCAGAATGTACCTGCTGTACTATTTAAGATGGAGTGATGTCAGAATGTACCTGCTGTACTATTTAAGGTGGAATGATGTCAGAATGTACCTGCTGCATTATTACAGATAAATTACAAACATTTTACAAATTTAAAACTCAAAATTAAAGTAACAGCTTCGGCTTTGGCCATTTTTGGACCATTTTTTTACCAATAGCAAAGCTACTTTGTCAATACTAAGCAACACATTCATTGTGTATATTGTGTGTGTGTCTGGTTGTATGTTTAGCTTCATTCCATGGTGGACCTGCTGGAGGGGACACTGTACAGTATGGATCTGATGAAGGTTCACGCCTACATGAACAAAGTCGTGGACCAGATGAACACCCTGGAGGAGGTAAGGGAACTGTAATGCGATTGTGTGTGTACTTTATCAGTTAGATCCTGTAAAGGCAGGGGTGGGTGCTGAGAATGTGTGCTGAGAGTTACTTGCGTCATTTATTCACAGACGATAAAGACGAACCTGACCAGAGAGAACGACTTTGTTCGGGACAGTGTGATGGACCTGTCCAATCAGCTGAAGAAGTACGAGAACTACTCGGACATCATGGTCAGCATCAAGAAGGAAATCTCCAACCTGGGACTTCAGCTTCTGCAGAAAGACTCAGCAGCTGAGAACAAAGCTCAGGTAACACACGAGACACATACCAGCCATAACATTAAAACCACCTCCTTGTTTCTACAATCACTGTCCATTCATCTCCAGTGACTGTTAGGACAGTATTATCGTCCATCTGCTGTTGTGCATACTTTGTTAGTAGATGTGTAAGTCAAGTGTTTTTGCACCTCATCTTAAGCAGAGGTATTCAAACTGTTTCCTCTGGAGACCCCCAATTCGTCTCCATAAGTAAACTACGGCAACATTTGTGTAAAAAACAACCAAAAAACAAACAGATTCATTAGATTAGATTAGATCAGATAAGATAATACTTTATTATCAGATCCAAGATCTGTAATTAGTCCTTCATGAAAATTGTAGCTCTGTTAACACACAATACATTAACATTACAACAATTAACGTTAAAACACAGACATTATACAAAAAAAAAACAGATTCATTAGATTAGATTAGATCAGATAATACTTTATTATCAGATCCAAGATCTGAAATTAGTCCTTCATGAAAATTGTAGCTCTGTTAACACACAATACATTAACATACCAACAATTAACGTTAAAACACAGACATTATACAAAAAACAGATTCATTAGATTAGATCAGATTAGATCAGATAATACTTTATTATCAGATCCAAGATCTGAAATTAGTCTTTCATAAAAACTGTAGTTCTGTTAAAACACAGACATTATACAAAAAAAAATAATTCATCCCATTTTTCCAGGGCTTTTATTGTATGCTATTAACCGGGAACAAAAAAAATAAAATAAACTGAAGCACATGACGATAAGAGCATCCGCTTTTCTGTTCATATAAACAGAACAAACACTCCTGCTCTGGGGGGCTTTCTCTCCTCATCCATGGGTCCATTCGCAGCCCCCTCTCACCTGACACTGATGATGGTTCCTTATTGTAAAAATATAATTAACCAGTGTTCCAAATTAGTGAAAAATAAGAACATTTCCTTAGTTTCATTAGAAGTGTTTAAATTAAATATATATTTTACAAGCTCACATCCCCCCACTCTGCATTTCCTTCACTCCCCACTGACTGAAGACCTCTGATCTGAGGTAAAGGGAGAAGTAAAGGCTAAGCAATCACCGGATGTAATTCAGTTACAGTTACAGTTGAATCATTTCCTAAAGAATGGTAATTGAACCCAGACTCTCCTCACACTGACCCATAAAACACTGTGTTAATCTGTAGGCCACAGAGAATAAGAAGCCCAAGGAGGTGGTGAAAGCCACCAATAAAAAGCCCCCAGTGGCCAAAGCTCCGCCCAAACAAGCCAAAGAGAAGCCAGTTAAACCCAAGAAGGAGCCGCAGGCCAAAGCGGTCAAACCTGCGAAACCTGACCCCACGGCCAAGGCCAAGACTCTGGGTCACCAGCCGGGCGTCATCCGAGGAATCACTTACTATAAAGCATCTCGAGTGGATGACACTGACGGAGACGACACGGCGAGAGGAGAGAGAGGTGTGTCTATATCATCAGAGGTCAATGAATATCTGCTTCACACTGATAGCAAAAATGTTATAACTACGTTATTTTGATATGAATCAATGTGATTCGGGTGACTGTCTGTGAGAAATGTGGTGTGTTCTCCCTGTGTCTGTGTGGGTTTCCTCCGGGTGACTGTCTGTGAGGAGTGTGGTGTGTTCTCTCTGTGTCTGTGTGGGTTTCCTCCGGGTGACTGTCTGTGAAGAGTGTGGTGTGTTCTCTCTGTGTCTGTATGGGTTTCCTCCGGGTGACTGTCTGTGAGGAGTGTGGTGTGTTCTCCCTGTGTCTGCGTGGGTTTCCTCCGGGTGACTGTCTGTGAGGAGTGTGGTGTGTTCTCTCTGTGTCTGCATGGGTTTCCTCCGGGTGACTGTCTGTGAGGAGTGTGGTGTGTTCTCTCTGTGTCTGTGTGGGTTTCCTCCGGGTGACTGTCTGTGAGGAGTGTGGTGTGTTCTCTCTGTGTCTGTGTGAGTTTCCTCCGGGTGACTGTCTGTGAGTGTGGTGTGTTCTCTCTGTGTCTGTGTGGGTTTCCTCCGGGTGACTGTCTGCGAGGAGTGTGGTGTGTTCTCTCTGTGTCTGTGTGGGTTTCCTCCGGGTGACTGTCTGTGAGGAGTGTGGTGTGTTCTCCCTGTGTCTGCGTGGGTTTCCTCCGGGTGACTGTCTGTGAGGAGGGTGGTGTGTTCTCCCTGTGTCTGCGTGGGTTTCCTCCGGGTGACTGTCTGTGAGGAGGGTGGTGTGTTCTCCCTGTGTCTGTGTGGGTTTCCTCTGGGTGCTCTGCTTTCCTCACACAGTCCAAACACACGTGGGTAGGTGGAATGCCAATTCAAAATGGCCTGCATGTGTGTGTGTGTGTGTGTGTATGTGTGAGAAAGAGTGACTGGGTGAATGTGTGAAACCATCCACAGTGTGGGTGGGTGAGTGAGTGAAAAACCAGGATAATTCATAGAAAATGAACGATTGAATGGTCAGACCTCAACCACTGTAAGTGAAACAATGAATGAATGAATGAATATATGATATTAAATGTTTCTGAAACAACAGAAATGTTTCTGTGCAGTGTTTAGATTCTGTGTTTAAAGTTCTCTCTCCACGTGCAGTGAAGGGGAGCCTGGTGTTGTCCTTTTAGGAAAAATAACCAATTTTTTGCAAAGATTTTGTCATTTCTTTGACGTAAAGAGAAAGAGACCTAAACCAGAAGTGTGTAATTAAACTTGTCAGTACAGAATAAAGTGTGATTTATGACCCAACAATGTAATTAATCATTAAATGATGTAACTGAACTACTTTAGCACAAATCGTATTACTTTAAAATGACTCTAATGACTCTGGACGTCTAAGGGTTAATGAAGTCAACGTGTAATTAGACCCTGGTCTCATGGCTGTTGTTTTTAGAGCAGACGCCAAGCCTTTTATTGTTCCAGAACATTAACTAAATCAACGTCTTCATCCCTGGTTCTGTTCTGAGAAATGGATGGGAATGTTCAGTAACACTGAGGCTTGGTGGTTGTTTGGGTTTTGGCGAATTGTGTAGAAACCGCTCCACAATGTCATTAGCTCTACTTTCAGAATATAATTCCAAAGCCAACAGATGACAATCCACATTGAATTTCACAATAAATAAAGATCCAGTGAGAAACGTTTAATTACTGTACATTTACAAGACTCCATTAAACCCCCAACCTGCTGTAAACCTGGATCTGCACAAATCCATCAGCAAGGTCCATAAACGGCCTCTTTCCTCCAGTACATTCTTCTTGCTGGGAGTAGTTAATAGTAATTGTCAGCACCAGAACAGCTTGGAGGCAGCGTAGTGAACTCCCCTGGATTTCAACTCCTCGTTAAAATGTGTTCATGGTGTCACTTTCTGCGAACGTTTTGGTGGACATTTCTGTTGTTGTCTCAAGATTTGTCTTGGTTTGTGCCTCTGAAATTGTTTAATGAGTAATTTATTTCTTTAATTATTTCCAAATTTGTCCTCATTTTCAATTCCAAACTTCAGGGAGTCTCCTCTGTTCCCACACAGTGCTCAGGAGTGTGAGGCCAAGCCACTGCTTCTTTTCAAACTGCTTTCAAACAGTTTACCTCATTAGAAGAGCATGCAAACTATCCAGATCTATCACATCAGCTGACAGATACCTGTGCTAGCTTACAGCATGAGCAGTGATGAGGGACGGGGCCATCCCATCGAACCTGTGATCTCTTTGTGTTAGGGCCAAAGCTTAGAGAAATAGATTTTTATTCAAGATCATATGTTGGCTACCCTGAAAATAGCATGAGCACTCATTAATCAAACATAATGCATTTTTAAACTAGTGGAGTGACCCACTCTGTGGAGCACTAACTGGTTCATCCAGGGGCTACAAAGCAATTGTGTTCATCTCATGTGAGATGCGTGATGTAGAAACAACGTAAGAAGAAGTGTTTTAAGGTATAAATGTAGGCGAGGTGAGGGAGGGTATAGGAGGGTAAGCAGTAGACAGCCTTGGCCAGTCGCAGCATTATCCCACTTGTCTCGTGACGCAGAAATACCTGCTGAATTGGTGTCTGTCCTCGAGTGCTCATGGGTAAAGTGCCAGACAGCCCCACAGTGCAGGAAGAGGGGGCTTAGCTCAGGGTCTGTTCCCTGACATTGTCTCATGGAGATGTGTTTTTTATGGCCCGAGATGAAAGGGGCTCACTCAGAGAACCCTGGGCCCAAACATCACGGCTAGAGACTGGGTTACAGCGCAGGAAGTTGCCATGAACGGCGTCTCATTAATAATAAATACGTCTTTTGATGAGAGGCTGTGGAATCTGAAGCACTGAACTGTAGGTTGTAATCTCTCCTCCCTGTCTTTCTCCCTCTGCTTCCCTTGCTGTTTCTTGGCATTCGAAGAAAGCCCAGCCAAAACCCACACCGTCCACCAGATCGAGGGCAGAGGCGGGTCCGAACTCGTCCTGGATGCCATTGAGGGCACCACCACCCTGGCACCGACCACAACAACAACAACCACCACCTCCACCGCTGCTGCTGTGAGAACAACAACAACAACAGCTGCTTCCAAAACAACAAGTGCTGAGGAACTCTTGACCACGAGTTCCACTCAGGCCACTCCAGCTACAGAGAGACCGGTCATCACAGTCACACTGGGACCAAGAAGCAAGGACAGTGCTGGAAAGGTTAATGCTAACAAAGCAGGTACTGTTGATACCTCTTCCTTCTTTTCTTTGGGCCTCTTGTGTAAAGTGGTGTTTCCCAGTTTTGACACTAGGGACCCTAAGAAGGATCATCTTTTATGTTCCACCTCCAAGCAGCACCAGTCCTAATGGTGACAATCATGTGAACCATGTGTTCATAAGACTTTATAAATACATTTATGGTGCTTTTCCACTGCATGATACCTGCACTACTCGACTCTATTTGACTCTACGTTCTGGTACCAGGTTGGTTTTCCACGACAAATTTCAGTGTTGTTTACTCATGGCGTTTTGGCGTTTTGTTGTTTTGGCTTGGAACTGAACACAGCTCCATCCTCAGTTCAGACAGATCAGTAGGCCATTTATGCAGCGTCCAGCTCTCGCTGGATTCTTTCATCAGCCACAGATCCAAAGAGCATTTGAACCTCTTCAAAAGACCACGCCATCATGATTCGGATAAAACAAATGCTGTAGCTGCAGACTTTACAGATGGAGAGTTGGTGCTGGTCGTCTGCGTTGCGTAGCGTAGAGTGACAACTCTCTCTGGACAATCAGCGCTCTGCAAGGTTTACACGCCACGGTTTAGTCTCCATTTGGCTCGACTGGATCCAGGTAACCAGACACCAACTTTACCCAGTGGAAACGTAAAAAATCTGAGTAGAGCCAAGTCGAGTAGAATAGGGACAGTGCAGTGGGAAAGTGTCATTGTAGGGTGTTTATAAGACTATGGTGGTTCTACTTATCACTCAGCTGGAGAGCACCCACAAGCCCACTTTCTCTAGTGGGCAGCGTGTTCAAGAAAGTACAACTGACCTTGTTCTTTGTGGATGGGTGTTGCTAGTCAATCTGTGTAGTTACTAAATGATTTAAAAGAGTTGAAAACAGTTGGTATCTGGCGCAGATGTTCTTGGGGGCAGCAAATATCTGGATCATGTGGATGCACCTTGTGCAGTGGTTCTGAATCTTAAAGAAGTTTGGAAGGTAGTTAAGCGAAGTGTCTACACTCTGTTCTCCTGCAGCAGGTAAATCTCTGGAGTGTGAGGGCACCATTGCGTCAGTGGAGATGCCCGAGAAACACCACAGCTATGGCCGCAACGAAGGCGCCTGGATGAAGGACCCTCTCGCCAAGGACAACAAAATCTTCGTCACCAACTATTACTACGGCAACAACCTGGTGGAGTTTCGCAACCTGGAGAATTTCAAGCAAGGTGGGAAACCAACTCATAATGTAACATTAGGCGTAGAAATACGTTTAAAAGCATTGTTTGTGTGATGTATAATACTAATTCAAACATTCTCCTGCTCTTTTGTCATTTTATTCAACAAATATAAGCTAAAATGTAAGCATAGTATGCCATGTTTATGGTCACTAACATCAAAATCCCCATCTTTAAATCATCTAAACCTAAACTCACAGGTACTTTTGGATAGAACAGAGCAACTCCATGTACAGCGACACGATTTCACCAAACAGTGCAAGATAGGATTTTGACGGACCTTATTTTCTAGTCTAATTCGGTAAAAAGGTGTTGAGGTAGCCCGCTACAGCCAAGATTCCTCAAAGTTCCAGGACTCCAAGACTATAACTGTTGCCATAAATGTAATCTGTCTCTCTCTCTCTCTGTCCCAGGTCGTTGGAGTAACCTCTACAAACTCCCGTACAACTGGATTGGAACCGGTCACGTGGTCTTCAACGGCGCCTTCTATTATAACCGAGCTTTCACCAAGAACATCATCAAATACGACCTGAGGATGCGCTACGTCGCGGCCTGGACTCTGCTACATGACGTGGTGTACGAGGACACGACGCCGTGGAAGTGGCGTGGTCATTCCGACATCGACTTTGCCGTGGACGAGAGCGGCCTCTGGGTGATTTACCCATCTCTGGACTATGACTACTCGCACCACGAGGTCATCGTCATTAGCAAACTGGACCCTGGAGACCTGTCCACGAAGAAGGAGACCACCTGGAGGACGGGCCTGAGGCGGAACTCCTACGGGAACTGCTTCATCGTGTGTGGGGTCCTTTACGCAGTGGACAGCTACAACCAGAAAGAGGGCGAGATCTCCTACGCCTACGACACGCACACCAACACCGAGGCCGCGCCCAGGCTGCCCTTCACCAACGAGCACGCCTTCGTCACCCAGGTGGACTACAACCCCAAAGAGAAGGTGCTGTACGCCTGGGACAATGGCCATCAGGTCACCTACAACATCCACTTTGTCGACCAGTGAGGGCTTCTGCGCACAGCGGATCCCACAAACTTTTGTTTGTTCACTTTCTTCCAGGACATCTGGGCTTTTTAAGAGGGAAAATTACGAGACTTAAAGGTGTCATTGTGGTCGTGTGGTGCTTCTTCTAGTCAAGCTGCATTGACATTTTCAAGTGCTGCATAACTGACGTTGGGTTCAGCTTCAGGTTAATATGTTAATATATTGTATACTGTAAAATCAAGCTTTTCTACTAATGATAACCAGGAAAGATTTGACTTGAAGAAACTGCCAAAGACAAAAGGGTAAAATATAAAATGGACGGCACCATTATGCACCTTCAGGAACATTTTATTAAAATGGATGACCATCACCACAAACCCACTCCATCGTTAGTTCCACTGAAAACGTTTGTGGTGCTTATATTAAACAGGTTGTAATGGCGTATGTAAATTCCTCATTTATACTCAGCTATTCATTCTGTAAGATATTAATTCATTTTGCATTGTAAATATTCTTCAGAACCTCTCACTGAGATATTTGTTACATCAGTAAAGTTATAACATGGTTCTGGTATCGTTCAGTGTTACTTAAACTCCTGGATGAGTTTTATTAGATCTGCAGATCGATATGTGTCATGTATGGAGGAAATGTTCCACGTTTTCTGCACAGTAGTTAAAATAAACCTTCACTCCCATTACCACGTGTTGCTTAGAGAGTCTGGTGCCAAAGAAGGAGGGGACATTTGTGGGAGGTTCGATAGGAAGCAGGTGGAGCTTGAGATGTGCATCGTTCCATATGATTTAGTTATCTCTTAATTGTAGTTAAGACCTATTACCTACAGCATAATCAAACTCACAGTGGAATGAGCCAAAGACTGGCAGAACCAAGAAAATATGAATAAAAATAAGTTTATTGTTAGGGCGTCACGGTCACACAGCTCCAGGGTCCTAGAATTAGAATCAGAATCACTTTATTGGTCACTGCGCTTACACACACACACAGGTATTTATTCTCCTCATATGCCTGCAGCAGTGGGCACCTGGGGGTTAGGTGCCTTACTCCCAGCTCTGGGGATCGAACCGGCAACCTTCCGGTTACAAGACCACCTCTGTAACCACCAGGCCACTGCTGCTCTATGGCTGACCTGGAGGTTGTGGGTTTGAGTCCCGCTCCGGGTGACTGTCTGTGAGGAGTGTGGTGTGTTCTCCCTGTGTCTGCGTGGGTTTCCTCCGGGTGACTGTCTGTGAGGAGTGTGGTGTGTTCTCCCTGTGTCTGCGTGGGTTTCCTCCGGGTGACTGTCTGTGAGAAGTGTGGTGTGTTCTCTTTGTGTCTGCGTGGGTTTCCTCCGGGTGACTGTCTGTGAGGAGTGTGGTGTGTTCTCTCTGTGTCTGCGTGGGTTTCCTCCGGGTGACTGTCTGTGAGAAGTGTGGTGTGTTCTCTCTGTGTCTGCGTGGGTTTCCTCCGGGTGACTGTCTGTGAGGAGTGTGGTGTGTTCTCTCTGTGTCTGCGTGGGTTTCCTCCGGGTGACTGTCTGTGAGAAGTGTGGTGTGTTCTCTCTGTGTCTGCGTGGGTTTCCTCCGGGTGACTGTCTGTGAGGAGTGTGGTGTGTTCTCTCTGTGTCTGCGTGGGTTTGCTCCCGGTGACTGTCTGTGAGGAGTGTGGTGTGTTCTCTCTGTGTCTGTGTGGGTTTCCTCCGGGTGACTGTCTGTGTGTTCTCCCTGTGTCTGCGTGTGTTTCCTCCGGGTTTCCCCCTGCTCTATGGAGAGATCACAGTAATACGGTCAGTCTCCATGTATAAACATAAACAAACGGTTTCAAACTTACAGAGTACTTCCCCCTTGATATTTGTCATTTTCCTTTTTCAGGTCAATGGTCATCCTTGTTCTGTCCAGACAGGAAAGAGGACGCACCCTCTCAACGTTTCCAGGATTTTCAGTGATTTCAGCAGGGACATGGGGGTTGGGGTTTGTGTGACTGACGGATGGGTGTGTGTGTGTGTGTGTGTGTGTACTGGGAGATGACCCAGGGTTGTGGTTTGACTTTGATGTTCCTAGTTGGTCCCAATAGGCTCTAATTCAATCCCACCCACCTACCCACTGTCCTTTGAGGCTTCCCAGCAGGCTCTGCTTTCCATCAGCTGCTGCCAGTATCAATACAACAGTAATGAAACACTAATAAACCCAATTTACCTGTCACTTCCCTGCGCTTTGTTTCAGGACGTGACACAGGCGAGGCTCGAACATGCAGCTAGAACACGTTTGTTTAAATCCACAGGATATTTATTTAAATATAGAAAGTCACACCCGGATATTTTGGGCCTTCCAGGCTATGATCTCACCCTCCAAAACCCAGGATGGACATTTATAAATTAATTATAAACATTAGTGAGGTCAGGTACTGACGTCGGGTGATTAATCCTGGATCACAAACACTAATCCGAGTCACCCCAGAGGTATCAGATGTGCGTACGTCACTCTACACGCCACCGCTCAATGCTGGGGGGCTTTAGACCACTCTGGCTGTTGCTAGGCACCGTGCTCATGCGCATGATTCATGACGAATGGTCAGAGACATTTCTATTGTCCAAGAACCCCTAAAGATCCTCTTTGGCAGAGCCACAAACCTCACACATCAGCTCAGCCTTTCCGAAACACACCCAGCTCCAAATCAACGGCACTGGAGCCGCCTTCGTCTGCACCATTAAAAACATAAAAACATTTGGAAACCTGGATCCCGAGCCAGGAACCGCCAGAATCTCTCTAGGCGCAGAGGTGCCCCGGATGACAGGATGATGGACAAGCGCTGGTGCTCTGCTCTCGTGGCCTGCTCCTAATTTTAATATTTCCATTGGACCCTTGATTTATTTGAAAGGTAAATGGAGCTTGGCTCTGATCAGGACCCTGTTGGGACGTGTGTCCACTCTGAGACTGGTCTTGGTAACAGGCCTCAGGCAGTGATTTCCACTTATTTCCACTCAGTTAAAATCAGGGACTTATCTCCGTCAACAGGCAGAGACATTTAAAGCAGGAGAAGGTGGTTTTATTTTTTGATATATTTCTTGAAATCGCCCACTCTTTAAATCCCAGAGAGCAAAGAAACTGGGGAGTGGGGGGCGGGGGGTGTTTGCTCAGTGATTTCTGGGAAGACCACCACTGGTTAAATCGAATTTTAGACAAAATGCCATTTTTAGCCCTTTTCCATTCACAGTCCAATTTACAGATTTTTCCTACATTTCTTTGTCTTTTTTTAAATTTAATTTCTTAATTATATTTTAAATTAATTTAAATACAAACAGTGCCAACATTTTAGCCTTTAGATCCATTTTAGATCAGTCCTACACATTGTTTTATTTCTCCCAGTTGTTGGTAATATTCATATTAATTTATTTTCCAGAATAAAAGTCTCTGTTTTAAAATAGTTTTGAGGAGATTAAAAAATAGTTAGGGGATCCATGGTGGAACGGCAGTGGCTTACAGTCCACATATTAAGCCAGTGGACGGATATAGGCTTGCTCTCTAGGATCCCAACATCAATTTATAAAATAAAAGCTTTGACGACATAAAGAAAGAAAATCTTATATACGTTTATACATGGGCCACAGGAGTGTACAATCCCATCATTCACTCAGACCGAACATAAGAGTCTTATTATTGAATCAGATGTGACACATGAGGTCCATGCAGGAAAAAGCCCCAGTATTGTGTTTATTTCCTGACTAGCGCTGCTATTTAAAATTTGCACTGTCACAAACATCCCAGTAAACATTTAGCTGTTGATTCAACGTTGAAATAACGTAATGACTGCCGTCTAATCAACGTTCTCTTAAGGTTGAAAATGACAGTTGAAAAGACGTCCAAACACAGACATTGAAAAGATGACTATTAGACGTATTTTGGACGTCCATTGACGTTAATAATTGGTCCCGAAATAAATGACTTGTATAAAACGCGTTTTGGACGTCCACTGACGTTATCGATTGGTCACCACTTAACTAACCTTTTAAAATGGATTTTGGACGTCCATTGACGTTTAAAACATGTCCTTGATGGACAGACTACATTTAGACCTATTTTGAACGTCCAGGGACGTTCCTTGTTTACTGAGTGCTGTACTCCCAATTTATGGATATATATAAAACTACAGTTACGGCACACTGACAGATATAAATGTTTGTTTTATCTAAAATACATTGCCCTTTATCAGTGCAAACAAAACAAACAAACAAATAAACCCACAAAAAAAATACCCTGTACTACACATGGAGATATTTGAGATTCAGCCTTAGTGTTTTGGCCGATTGCATTTCTGTGGCTGAGGGGTGGGAGGAAGTAGGGGAGGCACTTTATTAAATTACTAATTTTGTACAAAAGACGTTTGTCCCCAGTGTCAGGATAAAATATACTGGAAATCACTGGTGAAATTGGAAATAAATCATTATAAATAGTTGGGAGAATTTGGCTCAGATAACGTGAGCTTCTCCAGTGAATGTCCCTTTTAGCCAAAGGATGTGGCTAAATCCCAATTCTGGTTTTATTTTATTAAATTTGTTTTAATAACAGTGATTTTACAACTTTGTTTTTCATTGAGCTCTTGTTGTTTCGACTTAGGAGATGCATGGACTCATTGTCTCTTCCACTCGTCAAAACAAATTCCTAAAAACCTTGTGGTTAATGTGGCAGCATTGTGCTGAACCCCGTAATTAACGGTCTCTGATCAATTAGGTCCAACAACATTTTCTAGATGGGATTTTACAACCAGCTCATCAGTCACTTTAATCAGGTTTACGTTGCGTTGTCCACAATCTTAATTGTCGCTGTCTCTCATTGTAACAACCGTCCTCTGGGAGCCTTGGGTGCTTCTATAGGTTTAGAGCATTCACCCACAGCTACTAGGTCGTTATGAGTGTAATTACAGCGAGAAACCCCCAGATTCATGCTCTCACACAAAACAGAAAGCAAAATAGGAGCTGATTTCGCAATCGAGGCGTAGCATCTGATACACACTGCAAGGATTACAACACAGAGCGTCTACAGCTCCTCTCCTCTGGGCAGATTTACAGCTGATGAATGACGAAATGAAGGCTGGTAATTGAAACATCACCGCAGAAAAATTTGTGTGCGACTTGGAAGATGGTGAATTTGGAGCCATTCCCAGGCTAAGTTTTCACTAACACGAGGTTCACTGGGTCTTGACTCTTTGTGGTGATAGGAAAGTCTGTTTTACACTGAGCCACTTCATGCGCCATGAGCTGATATGAGTAGCTAAAGCCAATGTGGCGGCCCTGGCCCTATGGGATTTTCCATATTATGTTAGCGCCAAGCTATCTATCTAAAATATGATGCTTATATTTTTGCCTCTTTAAATTAAACACAGACCTTTAAAGCTTGCAACAACATGAACATAGATCTCTTACATGATCTCGTTCACTGTTATCCCCCTTTATTAACTGAAATATAGCTGTTGTTTCCTGGAAGATTCACTAAGGGTTTTTCAGACATGGCATTGTCAGTATTTTAATGGTAAGTCGGTCCAATCAAAGCGCTGGACCCGAGTTTGTTTAAACGGAGCCAACCAGACCCAACGAGCGCAGAGATGTTAGATCACTGAGTAGAGAAAGTAAAAACAGAACTGAGCAAAACCAGAGCTGTGCTGAAATCACTGCTGTGCGCTCGGGGTCTGGGTGAACAGCGAGCGGCTCATTATCATTTAAAGGCACAGGTGCTGAAAACGGAACAGGGCTGTTTAGTCAGGAACAACGCTGCAGGTCAAGACCCCAGAACTGTGTTCCCTTGTGGACAGGGGGAGAAAATGTCTATAATATTATCTCAGTTAAACTGAACAAACCAGGATTAAATTACAAAGCTAAACAATGCTAATTTGGCCCTGAGGGGTTCTTATATGTCACAGAAAATTGCACGCTAATGAAAGCTGCATTCATGAGGTATGACTGTAGTTATGAGGTCAGGTGTGTTGCAAAATGGATAAATCCTATGTGGACAGTAGCTGGAAATGAGACCCATGAAGTGTAAATAGTCAGTGGTCAGCGTTTGTTAGCGGTTAATCAGGCCGCACTAATGACCCCTTTCTCATGTTTCTCTCTGGTGCAGTGGAGAGGTGCAGTGCTTTGGGGAACAGGATGTTAGAGCAAATGGAAGACTGAACAATTGTAATCAGGACCAACCCCCCCCACCCCCCCACCCCCCCACCCCCCAATCCGACCTCACACACACACACACACACACGCATACACATTCATAAACAGTAGACAGCCACTGTAGGAGGCTATTGTAGCAAAGACAATGGTGTCTTTGGGAGTGATGGAGTGAGTCAGATGTCACTTGTCTGGGCTCCAGTTATGGTCAAGAATCACAGGAATTCTGGCCTTTGCAGTGAAGTCCCACTCAGGCTGAAGAAAGCCTGGTTTTGTGTAGGGTTTTCCCCTCTGTCGGACACAAATTACCCCCATGACATGGAAGACGTATGTCTTTCTTACAGAAGAGTCCTTCAACCAGTGACTGAAATATACAGCTCCTTGGAGCCTGTGGAATGCAGCTGCTGTTAAAGTAGTGTCCAAGCAGTGGTGGAAAGGAATTAATGTCTTATAATCTCACAGTGCTGAAAGAGATGGGCATGGGTGCAGTTTTGGATTCAGGAATGAGGGCAGTACTTTTTTTAAACTCTTGAATATTTGATATATATTGGATGATTTATCACTATCACAATACGGAAATGAATAGAATGCCACACTAAAAAAAAGGTGCTGTGTTACCATGGATATTTTGCCACCATAACAATGTAAATGTAGAGGCAGTCATGGCCTGGTGGTTATGGAACTGAGCTTATAAGCGGAGAGCTGCCTGTTTGATCCCCAGAGCCAGCAGGCCATGACTGAAGTGCCCTTGAGCAAGACTCCTAACACCAATGGCTCCCCGTTGCTACGGCTGTCCACCACTCCGGGTATGTGTCTCACTGCACCCTAGTGTTCACTAGTGTGTGTGTAAATGTGTGTTTCACTGCACGGATTGGGTTAAATACAGAGAACAAATTCCTCTGTGTGCAAGCGCAGTGACAAATAAATTGATTCTAATTCTCTAATTCTCTAAATACATGAGTGTAGTGCAGCCAATGACATATGGGTACCATAACCTTGAAAGTAGTGTAGTGTAGTGCAACTAGTGGTGAACTGTATAGGGAGTGAATTGTACCACAACAAAATGGCTGACACAATAAACAACAAAATGGCTGACACAATATACAACAAAATGGCTGACACAATATACAACAAATTGGCTGACACAGTATACAACAAAATGGCTGACACAACAAACAACAAAATGGCTGACACCATATACAGCAAATTGGCTGACACAGTATACAACAAAATGGCTGACACAATAAACAACAAAATGGCTGACACAATATACAACAAAATGGCTGACACAATAAACAACAAAATGGCTGACACAATATACAACAAAATGGCTGACACAATATACAACAATATGGCTGACACAATATACAGTGCACCGTTAATATAACAACGTTGGAACATGGAAATATGGTCTAGACAAGCAGGGACGTTTTCATAGGTTCCACAACCGTATAAACATGTGTACACTCTACAAATAAATGCATGTAATGCAAAACTGGATACAGGTCTAGCACCTATGTGCTGCTACTGTAGTGCATCTATGAAAATGGCTGCAGTGTTACCATGGAAACTGCGATACAAAAGCTATATATTCATTTTCACTACAACCTCCTAAATTTTTTGCTAAAATTAGCCCCACCAAAACCGGAAATGCTGAAATGGAGATATCTAACGGAGGTATCCCCACACTGACCCTAACTCTGACATGTTGAGCTTAGACTCCAGAGATCTTATATAAAAATAAAGCTTGATGACAACCCTACCTATTGTCCTACATTCAGCACCCCGCCCTCCTGAGGCCTGGAGGACTGACCCAAAAGCTCCATTCCCAGCGATCCTCTTGGCTCTATATATAGGCAGAGTGGTCTCTGTGGACGCCAAGACCTTACACGGAACAGAAAGATCAAGGCTATATCCAAACAAGCCTGTTTAAACAGTGCTGGGGATTTATAAACTCCTTGTGTGACCCTGGGGTTAGGAGTTGTTAAGGAAGAGGCTTTTTAATTTACAGTGTTTGTATGATGTGAGTCCACAAAGGGCTGGAAACACAAAGGAGGATGAGTCTGTTATCGATCGCTGGATCCACTTATGGATGATCGTAGACAATAGGAAGTGAGAGAAGTAGTCTCTCGTGTGTTTATTATGTTTGGTCACTGGGCAGAGGTCAAGATAAAAACCACTGGAAAAAGGGGATGGTCGGGAATGACTCATGGATAGGGGGAAAGTTGCAGTTCACATGGATTAATATTAATATCACAGAGCATGCACGGTGCAATATGTGGCCAAATGTATGTGGACATCCCTAATAATGGGTGAATTAAACGACTCCAAGGGGCACTGACTGTGCGCACAGGGTTCCTCAGCCAAGCGTTCGCTAGAGGAGTTCAACACCCTGGTTTAGAGCTGTGGACTATCGTCAAATCCTCACAGCTATGTTCCAACCCTTCTTAAATGAGTAGAGACTGTGGAGACTGTATTAAAGCAACATTAGGTTGCATTTTTATGTCATGATTACAACTCTAAAAATCATTGGGATGGCTGTAAAAGTGAATTACACTCTGCAAGTACAGGGGATGCCTTGGGGCAAAAACACCAGACCTTACCTAGTGTTACTTTAATGAGCTGTCCACAAACATTTAGCCACACAGTGTGTATTCACCTGCTATTGATAAAGCCACTGTTTGTGCTACTGCATTCTTCACATGTAACACAGCAGGCTCTGTTCGCGTCACTATTATGGGGCTGTTTTCAATAAGTCCAACTTGTTTACAATTATCCTCAAACAATACAAACAGGGTTTATTACCAGACTCGATGGTGGGATTCCTTTTAAAAAAAACACATGTGAACTCAACTTCTGCGGACCCAGCAGTGAAAAAGGGACG
This sequence comes from Hoplias malabaricus, assembly GCF_029633855.1. Classification (NCBI taxonomy): domain Eukaryota; kingdom Metazoa; phylum Chordata; class Actinopteri; order Characiformes; family Erythrinidae; genus Hoplias; species Hoplias malabaricus. Next base: position 3,116,450 of record NC_089813.1, on the reverse strand, counting down.
AGTCTGGAAACATAAACAGTGCAAATGTCTTGCAGAGAAGTCGGGGGACGGTCCTAGGAGGAGCTGATATGACCAAACAAACCGAACCTAATGAGACGAGGAGAGGGCTTTGCGCCGTTGTTCTCGCTGGACGTTGTGTGTGGCAAGAGGTTCATGTTGTGAAACGAGATGTTAGATGTCGATATCTGAAGAACAGGGGCATGCTGGCAGAGAGTAGACTCAAGGCCAAGGGAAATACACACGGCACGAAAGCCTCTCACACACACACTGAGGTTTGTTTTCGGTGGAGTGGTGTGTTGTGTTATATTAATGTTGTTTTAGCTCAAAGATGACCCTTCGTACACAGCAGATATTAAGGACAAGCTGCATAACTGTAGCCACATCTCCACGTCTTCAGCCTCGGGCCTTGTTCACACAGGTATTATTTCAAAAAACAAGTTTTTTTCTAGAAAACTCAATGTAACGTGAAGTGTGAGCACCATCGTCTCCTTATTCACGCGAGATGATGATGATTGAGCCGTGCACAGCCAGAACAGCACTGGTTTTAATACCTCAAACAGGACAGAAATGTCCAGTTACTCTTACATCATAACGAACAGAGGCGCCCTCCATTCGTTCCCACCACACAAACCCCACCACCAGTGCCACCAGCTTTAGCTGAGACTGGGTCCGACCTCTAATTGGTGGGACAACAGCGAGTCCATGGCTTTTGTCTGTGTGTGAACTCCTTCTCCTGCACATTAAAGTGCAGACCAGCATGTTTTGACATTTTGATGTGGAGGGAGATTTTATTAAAAACAGTGCTTTTGCGGTGGGGTGATTAAAAAAAAAACACCCTTTTAAAAATGCCCATGTGTGTGTGGCCAGTTCATGCTTCAGTGTCAGTTTCTGAGCATTCATTCTCATGTGTGGTTGCGTCTGCATTACTCTACAATAATACTGCCTAAACACTAGGGCTGAATCTAAAATATCCGTTTCCACCCCACGTAGTGTGCGGTGTAGGTCATAACTTCAATAACAGTTTCTACATTTAAAATGTGCATTGTATGTCAGATATAAAACGTTTATACTGGGCTTTAAGCTTCGGCTCCCCCTTTCTAATGTCTTGTGAACTGTCTGTGTGCAGTTGTGTTAGTTTTATAATCTGTGAAGTACACTAGGTAGGGAGTAGGGTCCTATTTGGAGTACATTCCTATTGGGCATGGCCTCTGCTTCACTGCTAATTTGCATAAAGTTAAGCTCCACCCTCCTTCTATCACCAACATTTGTGCTGCTTCCCATCACCAGAAATCATCAGGTGGTTTCCTACCCTCCTCCAGAAATTACATAGTGCAGTTTCTGCAGTGCTGAGCTTTGAGTAACTAAGACAGAGGCTCTGTTCTCCTCATTACAGCTCTGTGGAGCATCACAATGATCCTGAAGCTGTCATTTCTAAGGTACAGATACTACCTAGTGTCCCTTTAAATGTCTATTTCCTTTTCTCAGTGTGGCCTTCCTTTCAGACCCACAGTGTAGCATTGATTTCAAATTCTTTCCATTTTTTCCAACTCAAAACTTTAATAATATGACACTTGTCCTGGAAAATATATGAAAACAACCCCCCCTCCCACACACACACACACACATACCTGCCACATGCAGATCTAATCAGGTTTGGCGTGCGATCGTGTACAGTGTGAGGCAGTAAATAACAGAGTAATTCAGCTCTGATGGAAAACAGGGCCTGCCCTCATTTGAAGATTCCTTCTGAGGCCAAATATAATAAACATGAACTGAGGCGATGATACACTCTCTGTAACAGGGTAAAGACGAGTGGGGAAACTCTTCTAGAGAGGGGGGTAAGGGGAGGGAGCAGTTTAGCGTGTTTTACAGTGGATAAGACCCACACACACACACACACACATGGATGACATCAGCCCGTACAGTATGTGTGAGGGTGTTTCCCCACAGTGAACACATCTGGCCGTGACACTGAATGCTGATCTGTTTAATCCTGGACTCAGAGACGAGAGAGTGACTCGCAGAGGACACAGGCCAAAGAGGAACACACACACACACACACACACACTGTTCTGATCACTGAGAAACTACAATCCTAGTGGTTTCCAAACTCTAAGCTTTGCAGTGACATTGATTTGGGGGGGTTATATATACACTAAATCAGCCACAACATTAAAAACACCTCCCTTGTTTCTCACTCACTGTCCATTACATACTCACTTGCTGCACTCACTAGTGCTGCAGTGACACTGACGTGGTGGTGGTGTGTTAGTGTGTGTTGTGCTGGTGTAGAGTGGATCAGACACAGCAGTAGCTGCTGGAGTTTTTAAACTACTGTGTTCACTCACTGTCCACTCTCCTCCCTGGTCCACCTTGTAGATGTAAAGATCTGTTGCAGGAATCAGAATCAGATTTGGGCTCTTGAAGGGAAAATGTACATAGGACAAACATTTTGGAGCATGTTCATCTGGGTGTCATGGAGGGGGACTTCAAAAATGCCGTTCATTTGTGCCGTAGAGAAATACAGCATCTTTATTTTGTCCTGTCTACAGAATGATGCCTGACCTCAGAGGTCTACAGTTCTCAGTGATTAGCTGTGGACTCCCGGCACCCTGGATTTAAGAGTGACAACGAGGCTAAAGAGCAGACTTCAGGTTTAAACAGCCAAGAATTTAAGCTGACCCTCTGACCTCTAACTGTCACTGTATCCTCTCAGCCCCAGAGTACTGGAGCCAAGGCACCACACGCAGAATCAGTGTCGAAATCAGGAGGGCATGCCCTGGAGGTAAATGTAGATTCTCATTGGTGTCTCAAAAGACTCTTCTTTTAAATAAGGACTATTCTTTTAAATAGAGACTATTCTTTTAAAATTCCTCAGAAGAAACAACATCAGACAGAAGGGAGACGTAAGACTAGAACCGAGCCAGTTCTGAGCGATGAACAATGATGGAGCTCAGTCTTTAGTTCAGTTCCAGATAAACAGGAGCAAAGCGTGAGACATCACAACACATATACAGGGGACACCCCTTGGACTTCTTCTCTCTGAGCAACAGGAGACACAAGCTACAGTCTCCATCTGATCTCAGTGCTGTCCAGGAGACACTACAGAGTTATTAAGGAAGAACTACAGAGATATTAAAGAGAAACTAGAGAGATACTAAGGAGACACAATAGAGATATTAAGGAGACACTACAGAGACACTAAAGACACAACTACAGAGATATTAAGGAGGAACCACAGAGATATTAAAGAGAAACTAGAGAGATACTAAGGAGACACAATAGAGATATTAAGGAGACACTAAGGAGACACTACAGAGATATTAAGGAGGAACCACAGAGATATTAAAGAGAAACAAGAGAGATACTAAGGAGACACAATAGAGATATTAAGGAGACACTACAGAGACACTAAGGAGACACTACAGAGATATTAAGGAGGAACCACAGAGATATTAAAGAGAAACAAGAGAGATACTAAGGAGACACAATAGAGATATTAAGGAGACACTACAGAGACACTAAGGAGACACTACAGAGATAATAAAGAGGAACCACAGAATATTAAGGAGAAACTACAGAGATATTAAAGAGAAACTAGAGAGATGATAAAAAGACACGTAGAGATACTAAAAAGAAACCTCAGAGATATTAAGGAGAAACTAAAGAGATGCTAAGGAGACACTACAGAGATACTATGGAGACACTACAGAGATATTAAGGAGGAACTAAAGAAGCACTAGAGTGGTGTGTATGTGGTGTGTGTGCATCGTCCTTGCATGACTCTTGAACGTCTCTGAACCAAAACTTGCTTCCTTCCTTCTTTCCACACTATGACTAACAATAGGAAAGTTCACTGCCTTTGAGTACAGATGTTCTCTCTCTCTCTCTCTCTCTCTCTCTCTCTCTCTCTCTCTCTCTCTCTCAGATCCTGGGGAAGTCATGAGTAATCACTGCTGTGCCACAATGAATCTGCGAGCCAAGCAATGGCCATGGGAATCTATTTATGAAAGCACTGTTGCCTATGACGACTGTCCCTAAAATTTATTTTTTACTTTCTCTCTCTCTCTGTTTCTCTCTCTCTCTCTCTCTCTCTCTCTCTCTCTCTCTCTCTCTCTCTCTCTCACACACACACACACAAACACACACACACACACATACACGCAAATATCTTCCCACTGTCAACAAAAAGCTGAATATTTTTGGGTCAAAAAGCCTGCATGGAGAAAAATGGAAATAGACCCAAAAGAAAAAAACAAACAAACAGAGAAGCTGCTGCTGTTTCTCTGAAAAGAATGGACTGGCCGCCCCAGAGCCCAGATCTCAACATTACAAAATGCAACCAACTCTTAAGACTGAACTTTAGAGGCGGGGCTTCAATTTCCTTTGAAAAACTGAAAATGTGTTGAAAAAATATTCTGAAAAGAAAAAAACACGAAGCTATAACACAGTCAGAAGGCAGACACAGTATTTTGTAAATGAAGGAAACACACACACACACACACACACATTTCCAGAACAGCAGCACATGCTGTGACCGTTGTACAGTGTGATAATAAAACTGTGACTGATCTGTTGGTCATTACTGGAGCGGAGTGTCACGCTGACCTACTGTCTCATAAAAACGATGTCCATGTTTTAAAGTTTCCCAGCTGTCCCTCTCCTTACTTTCACACTCCTCTGTGTTAGTGCTAATGGCTAGCTTCCTGTCTTCAGTTGAACACACTTCCTGTGACAGACCTGGTCCACTTCCAAATCCAAACTTGAGCAGAAACAGCAACTCGAGACGCTGATGTTTTCTCTGCTTATTGTTGTAGGTAATGACCTTGGCCTTTACACACATACAGCAGTAATTACACCATTACAGGCCTCAGCCGTTCCCTAAAGCGTCCTGTAACTGGAGAAAGTTGTTGTGTTTCAGAAATGATAAGTGGTGTGGAATTTAATATGTGCTGTGTTTGATCTTTAGAAACATGTCTGACTGAATAACAGGAAATGTGATGTGTTTAAATGAGCATCAAGTAATATTCATTCATTCATTGTTTGTAACTGCTAATCCAGTTCAGGGTCACGGTGGGTCCGGAGCCTACCCGGAATCACCGGGTGCAAGACAGGAACTCACCCTGGAGGGGGTGCCAATCCATCGCAGGGTGACACACACTCACACAGTCACTACAAAATCATTGCGGAACAGGGAGAATAGAGTCTGTCTGTCATTGCTACTCTGGGCGCAGCATCTCAGAAACCGCACTATGTAGCTGTTGGAGACAGGCAGGAATACACCCCCTCATGTAAAACGA
>NC_089813.1:3053650-3108650 GCF_029633855.1 Hoplias malabaricus | reverse complement strand
TAAAAGAATATCTTTAATTTTTCCAAAGGAAAAGACAAAAATACTTTTGTATTGCAGTCAGCTGAAAAAATAAAAAGGTTATTGTTGCCATATGACAGCACCAGGAAGAAACAGTATTAGCTTTGAAAATTCAACATCATTTCTTCTTTCCTTTAACGTAACACTCACTTTGACCTCGTCCTCCGCCTCGACCCTCAACTTAACCCCAAGTTGAAGCCTGTCCTGAGCTTTAGTGCTGCTTAGCTTCAGCAGCTAGTTTGTAAATCAACAGGAGATGAGTTAAGAGAGAAACACGAGCTTCGGAAAGTGACTGAAAACCTCAGCCTTCGACAGCGCACACCTGGACGGATGTGTCCTTCCCAGGAATTTACTCTGTGTCACTCAGAAAGAAAGCACTTGTGTTTATTCGGGAACTGCAGTTACAGTTACGTCCACCTGCTTCTCTGAGCACTGAGGGGTTCGGGTTACACTGCGGCGTTCCTCGACATGTTCGTGTTGCCTGTGTAATGTTTATGTTCATTCTGTGGCATGTTTACATTAGTTAGCTAATGGCTAACACGATGGACATTTTGTTAACCACATCCATCTTGTCGGTAAGTGAAAGGGAAACACAGATGACTCTGAAGGCCGTTCAGACTGCAGTGCTTTCTGCGCTGACTCCATCTCCACTGAATGATTCTGATAAAGCTGCTTTACACTGACAGGAGGCACGGTGGAGCAGCAGGTAGTGTCTCTGTCACAGCTGCAGGGTCCTGGAGGTTGTGGGTTCGAGTCCCACTCCGGGTGACTGTCTGTGAGGAGTGTGGTGTGTTCTCCCTGTGTCTGCGTGGGTTTCCTCCAGGTGACTGTCTGTGAGGAGTGTGGTGTGTTCTCCCTGTGTCTGCGTGGGTTTCCTCCGGGTGACTGTCTGTGAGGAGTGTGGTGTGTTCTCCCTGTGTCTGCGTGGGTTTCCTCCGGGTGACTGTCTGTGAGGAGTGTGGTGTGTTCTCCCTGTGTCTGCGTGGGTTTCCTCTGGGTGCTCCGGTTTCCTCCCACAGGTGGATTGGCGACACGAAGTGTCCATAGGTGTGAGTGTGTGAGTGAATGTGTGAGTTTGTGTCGCCCTGTGAACTGGATAAGGGTTACAGACAATGAATGAATGAAGGCTTTATTCTGAACTCATTCTGACACAGGGCAGAAACCGACCAATACAATGGAAGGCTTTGAAGCAGCTGCAAAGGACATCGTGCCGAGTGCAGAAGGGGTTCAATTACAAGTGACCATACGTCCTTTTTTCCCGGGACATGTCCTCTTTTGGGATTTGAAGTAGGGCGTCCAGCCAGGATTTTGCATTAATTTTATGTCACTGTTTCTTTCCATAACTGAGACACGTTCTGTATAAGCTCCGCCTTCTCACAGTCGTTATTGGTCTACTACCTGCTTCTCCATCAGCCATTGGTTCCCACCACAGCATCAACATTAATGTACATTAACCCAAACTAGTTTGAATTTACTTTAATTTTCTATTTTATGAATGTTTCACATTTGACATGAAAATAAAGACGTGTTATTTAAACTGTGGTAAAGGTAAAGCCTCTTTATTGTTTTTATAAACATCATTTAGGACACTCTGGTCACCTGCAAACACTGGCCTTCACCTTCAACTTCCTGATTCCCAGCTAATCTCCCTCATGTAGTACCTGCACACACTCCACTGGGAGAAGACTGTGATCGTTTGTAAAGAGTGTGAAGGAGGCAGGTGTGGAGTCAACCGTTTCATGCATTTTGTCTTTTTCCTTGTAGCGTTCCTCATAGTTTAGCTACGTACTGCGTAAAGTGGGTCACGTGTGTTACGTTATAGACGTGCATTAGCGTAAATGCTAACCCTACACTTCACCAAACTGAGAAAATAAATGGATTTACCACACACTCGTACGCGTTTGAAAACGTAACGCGGCCTCGTTCAGTAAAAGCACACGTCTCCACGTGTGACGGCAGTGTTGAGTCTGTGGGATCAGTGTGTGTTTGACGCTCTGTGAGAGATAATAGCTGTGTGCAGTGGTTCAGTGAAAGGAACCAGGTTTGAGGAGAGAACATGGTTCTCAGGGCTGTGCTTCATTTTGCCAGAGATTTGTGGCTTTTTTGACAAAGTAATCAACTCTTTTGAGTTTGTGTTTAGAGTTTTGAAATGTGTTTAAACGTTTGGCCGTTAGTGTTCTCCTCCAAGTGTGTAGAAGTTTTTTGAGTCGTTAAAAAAAGACAAAGCAAAGATTAAATTAACACATGCTAGTCATCACCTTCTTAACTTCTTAGCTCCGTAGAACAGGCTGCAAGTGAGAACTAGCCATGTTTAGACCGGGGGGGGGGGGTTCTAATTAAACCTCTCAGCTTTCTGTTATTGTCATCTATAGGTCCATAAATATGTAGCATGTATCGCTAGCTCTGTGAGCGACTATAGCATCCTAAAGAGCGTGTCCCAGATCAACCCGAGAGGCCTGAAAGGTTTTGTTTTTAAAGCGATGGACGATTTACTCCCTCAGGAACATAAACACAGTGGGACAGACTTCCAGACACACACTGATCCCAAGCCTAGACTAAACACATTTTCAATGCAGCATCCCCTTCAGTGAAATTAGCCCAACAAAGGCTAACAGCAGCCAAAACGAGAGCCTCTCTCTGCTCCAGGAAAGACACGCACTGCATTTTCTCTGCCTTACCCTCAGACCTACCCCACTGAATAATAAAATAACATGTGTTCTGTAGTTTAGCAATGAGTTCAACAGGAAAAAAAACATATTTATTTCAAATAAATTCTTCCTAAAAGAGGATTAGGGGCGTCACAGTGACGCAGCAGGTAGTGTCTCTGTCACGCAGATGCAGGGTTCTGGAGGATGTGGGATGGAGTAAATCATCCATCGCTTTAAAAACAAAACATTTCAGGCCTCTCGGGTTGATCTGGGACAAGCTCTTTAGGATGCTATAGTCGCTCACAGAGCTAGCGATACATGCTACATATTTATGGACCTATAGATGACAATAACAGAAAGCTGCGAGTTTGCGTGGGTTTCCTCTGGGTGACTGTCTGTGAGGAGTGTGGTGTGTTCTCTCTGTGTCTGCGTGGGTTTCCTCCGGGTGACTGTCTGTGAGGAGTGTGGTGTGTTCTCCCTGTGTCTGCTTGGGTTTCCTCTGGGTGACTGTCTGTGAGGAGTGTGGTGTGTTCTTTCTGTGTCTGCGTGGGTTTCCTCCAGGTGACTGTTTGTGAGGAGTGTGGTGTGTTCTCTCTGTGTCTGCGTGGGTTTCCTCCGGGTGACTGTCTGTGAGGAGTGTGGTGTGTTCTCCCTGTGTCTGCGTGGGTTTCCTCTGGGTGACTGTCTGTGAGGAGTATGGTGTGTTCTTTCTGTGTCTGCGTGGGTTTCCTCCAGGTGACTGTTTGTGAGGAGTGTGGTGTGTTCTCTCTGTGTCTGCGTGGGTTTCCTCCGGGTGACTGTCTGTGAGGAGTGTGGTGTGTTCTCCCTGTGTCTGCGTGGGTTTCCTCCAGGTGACTGTTTGTGAGGAGTGTGGTGTGTTCTCTCTGTGTCTGCGTGGGTTTCCTCCGGGTGACTGTCTGTGAGGAGCGTGGTGTGTTCTCTCTGTGTCTGCGTGGGTTTCCTCCAGGTGACTGTCTGTGAGGAGTGTGGTGTGTTCTCCCTGTGTCTGCGTGGGTTTCCTTCGGGTGACTGTCTGTGAGGAGTGTGGTGTGTTCTCCCTGTGTCTGCGTGGGTTTCCTCTGGGTGACTGTCTGTGAGGAGTGTGGTGTGTTCTTTCTGTGTCTGCGTGGGTTTCCTCCAGGTGACTGTTTGTGAGGAGTGTGGTGTGTTCTCTCTGTGTCTGCGTGGGTTTCCTCCGGGTGACTGTCTGTGAGGAGTGTGGTGTGTTCTCCCTGTGTCTGCGTGGGTTTCCTCTGGGTGACTGTCTGTGAGGAGTGTGGTGTGTTCTTTCTGTGTCTGCGTGGGTTTCCTCCAGGTGACTGTTTGTGAGGAGTGTGGTGTGTTCTCTCTGTGTCTGCGTGGGTTTCCTCCGGGTGACTGTCTGTGAGGAGTGTGGTGTGTTCTCCCTGTGTCTGCGTGGGTTTCCTCCAGGTGACTGTTTGTGAGGAGTGTGGTGTGTTCTCTCTGTGTCTGCGTGGGTTTCCTCCGGGTGACTGTCTGTGAGGAGTGTGGTGTGTTCTCTCTGTGTCTGCGTGGGTTTCCTCCAGGTGACTGTCTGTGAGGAGTGTGGTGTGTTCTCCCTGTGTCTGCGTGGGTTTCCTTCGGGTGACTGTCTGTGAGGAGTGTGGTGTGTTCTTTCTGTGTCTGCGTGGGTTTCCTCCAGGTGACTGTTTGTGAGGAGTGTGGTGTGTTCTCTCTGTGTCTGCGTGGGTTTCCTCCGGGTGACTGTCTGTGAGGAGTGTGGTGTGTTCTCTCTGTGTCTGCGTGGGTTTCCTCCAGGTGACTGTTTGTGAGGAGTGTGGTGTGTTCTCTCTGTGTCTGCGTGGGTTTCCTCCGGGTGACTGTCTGTGAGGAGTGTGGTGTGTTCTCTCTGTGTCTGCGTGGGTTTCCTCCAGGTGACTGTCTGTGAGGAGTGTGGTGTGTTCTCCCTGTGTCTGCGTGGGTTTCCTTCGGGTGACTGTCTGTGAGGAGTGTGGTGTGTTCTCCCTGTGTCTGCGTGGGTTTCCTCCGGGTGACTGTCTGTGAGGAGTGTGGTGTGTTCTCCCTGTGTCTGCGTGGGTTTCCTCCAGGTGACTGTCTGTGAGGAGTGTGGTGTATTCTCCCTGTGTCTGCGTGGGTGTCCTCCGGGTGACTGTCTGTGAGGAGTGTGGTGTGTTCTCTCTGTGTCTGCGTGGGTTTCCTTCGGGTGACTGTCTGTGAGGAGTGTGGTGTGTTCTCCCTGTGTCTGCGTGGGTTTCCTCCGGGTGACTGTCTGTGAGGAGTGTGGTGTGTTCTCCCTGTGTCTGCTTGGGTTTCCTCTGGGTGACTGTCTGTGAGGAGTGTGGTGTGTTCTTTCTGTGTCTGCGTGGGTTTCCTCCAGGTGACTGTTTGTGAGGAGTGTGGTGTGTTCTCTCTGTGTCTGCGTGGGTTTCCTCCGGGTGACTGTCTGTGAGGAGTGTGGTGTGTTCTCCCTGTGTCTGCGTGGGTTTCCTCTGGGTGACTGTCTGTGAGGAGTATGGTGTGTTCTTTCTGTGTCTGCGTGGGTTTCCTCCAGGTGACTGTTTGTGAGGAGTGTGGTGTGTTCTCTCTGTGTCTGCGTGGGTTTCCTCCGGGTGACTGTCTGTGAGGAGTGTGGTGTGTTCTCCCTGTGTCTGCGTGGGTTTCCTCCAGGTGACTGTTTGTGAGGAGTGTGGTGTGTTCTCTCTGTGTCTGCGTGGGTTTCCTCCGGGTGACTGTCTGTGAGGAGCGTGGTGTGTTCTCTCTGTGTCTGCGTGGGTTTCCTCCAGGTGACTGTCTGTGAGGAGTGTGGTGTGTTCTCCCTGTGTCTGCGTGGGTTTCCTTCGGGTGACTGTCTGTGAGGAGTGTGGTGTGTTCTCCCTGTGTCTGCGTGGGTTTCCTCTGGGTGACTGTCTGTGAGGAGTGTGGTGTGTTCTTTCTGTGTCTGCGTGGGTTTCCTCCAGGTGACTGTTTGTGAGGAGTGTGGTGTGTTCTCTCTGTGTCTGCGTGGGTTTCCTCCGGGTGACTGTCTGTGAGGAGTGTGGTGTGTTCTCCCTGTGTCTGCGTGGGTTTCCTCTGGGTGACTGTCTGTGAGGAGTGTGGTGTGTTCTTTCTGTGTCTGCGTGGGTTTCCTCCAGGTGACTGTTTGTGAGGAGTGTGGTGTGTTCTCTCTGTGTCTGCGTGGGTTTCCTCCGGGTGACTGTCTGTGAGGAGTGTGGTGTGTTCTCCCTGTGTCTGCGTGGGTTTCCTCCAGGTGACTGTTTGTGAGGAGTGTGGTGTGTTCTCTCTGTGTCTGCGTGGGTTTCCTCCGGGTGACTGTCTGTGAGGAGTGTGGTGTGTTCTCTCTGTGTCTGCGTGGGTTTCCTCCAGGTGACTGTCTGTGAGGAGTGTGGTGTGTTCTCCCTGTGTCTGCGTGGGTTTCCTTCGGGTGACTGTCTGTGAGGAGTGTGGTGTGTTCTTTCTGTGTCTGCGTGGGTTTCCTCCAGGTGACTGTTTGTGAGGAGTGTGGTGTGTTCTCTCTGTGTCTGCGTGGGTTTCCTCCGGGTGACTGTCTGTGAGGAGTGTGGTGTGTTCTCTCTGTGTCTGCGTGGGTTTCCTCCAGGTGACTGTTTGTGAGGAGTGTGGTGTGTTCTCTCTGTGTCTGCGTGGGTTTCCTCCGGGTGACTGTCTGTGAGGAGTGTGGTGTGTTCTCTCTGTGTCTGCGTGGGTTTCCTCCAGGTGACTGTCTGTGAGGAGTGTGGTGTGTTCTCCCTGTGTCTGCGTGGGTTTCCTTCGGGTGACTGTCTGTGAGGAGTGTGGTGTGTTCTCCCTGTGTCTGCGTGGGTTTCCTCCGGGTGACTGTCTGTGAGGAGTGTGGTGTGTTCTCCCTGTGTCTGCGTGGGTTTCCTCCAGGTGACTGTCTGTGAGGAGTGTGGTGTATTCTCCCTGTGTCTGCGTGGGTGTCCTCCGGGTGACTGTCTGTGAGGAGTGTGGTGTGTTCTCTCTGTGTCTGCGTGGGTTTCCTTCGGGTGACTGTCTGTGAGGAGTGTGGTGTGTTCTCCCTGTGTCTGCGTGGGTTTCCTCCGGGTGACTGTCTGTGAGGAGTGTAGTGTATTCTCCCTGTGTCTGCGTGGGTTTCCTCCGGGTGACTGTCTGTGAGGAGTGTGGTGTGTTCTCCCTGTGTCTGCGTGGGTTTCCTTCGGGTGACTGTCTGTGAGGAGTGTGGTGTGTTCTCCCTGTGTCTGCGTGGGTTTCCTCTGGGTGACTGTCTGTGAGGAGTGTGGTGTGTTCTCCCTGTGTCTGCATGAGTTTCCTCCGGGTGACTGTCTGTGAGGAGTGTGGTGTGTTCTCCCTGTGTCTGCGTGGGTTTCCTTCGGGTGCTCCATAGGTGTGAGTGTGTGAGTGAATGTGTGAGTGTGTGAAGGACTGGCACTCCCTCCAGGGTGTGTTCCCGCCTTGCACCCAATGATTCCGGGTTGGCTCCGGACCCACCGCGACCCTGAACTGGATAAGGGCTACAAAAAATGAATGAATGAATGAATAAAGGAAGATTAGTTTATTGAGTCCTCTTCATGTTATAAAATGTATCAGAGATTTCTGTCCTAAACCTTATTTAAACATGGCCACCCCCATGTGAGGGACCTGCTACAGGGAACATAAACAGGATCATTCAGAGACTGCAACAAAATTTGATTTGTTTCATGTGAGCTTTGGATAGTGGAAAATATGTAAAAATTTTAAAAAAGTAAGTAATAAATATACTTTCACACACATACCCCCCCCCCCCCACCACACACACACACACACACTCAAACAGTTCATCACACTCTCCTTTGTCCTGCAGGCCAGGCCCAGGCTGCTTCCTCCTGCTCTGATATGAATAGTAAGGCAGTAATGGGGCACATATGTGCAGTGGGAGGATGAAGAGCTGATATAACATGGATTTAGTGGCTCTGCCCTCTTTGACTTGTAAAAGCGAGCAGCAGTGGAGGAGAATTCCAGGATGTTCGCTCCAACCACAACTGTCTGTTCTGCTTTTATGAAGGAAATAGCAGCCTCAGAGAAAGCCTTGGAACTGGGGAAATATTCAGAGACTGTGGCGCTTTAGATAAGCCAACGTTTCATTAAAAAAAAAAACCCTAAACTATGCAGTCACAACTGTTTAAATATTTACACCTCATTCAAGGTTCTCTCTTTAGCTCCCGTTCAACACACAGCACACAGAACATCACCAGTACGACGTTCATTCACAGGGGAAGATGAATATAATGGTGTAGTGAAGTGGATAACACTTCTGCCCTCCATGGTGTGATGGGGTTCAGTTCCTAGCTCAGGCAGGACACGTTAACCAGAGCTCTTTGTTGCTTTTATCAGATCTTATTGCCGTTATTTGTTGTGTTCACCAGTGTCAGCCAGAGGAGGACGGGTTCCCCAGTACGCGCCCTGGTTCCTCTCGAGTTTTTCTAACCTGGAGGAACAGGGTGGCCTTGCCCTTAAGCGAGGGATTGCCTCACACCCTGAGGAACCCAGCACTGAAAAAAGAAAAATCTAAAATGAAATCTCCTTAATATCTCAGTACTTTCACCTAGACGACAAGGAGAATTAGCATCTGCTGCTGCTCAAATGTGTCTCCTGAGATGAAGGCCTCAGTGATCTCACGTGTATCTCCTCTTGAGATTTAGTGGAGACCTCAGTAATGTCATAAACTGTGCTCAGGTTTGTGTGATAAACTAAAGCCTAGAGTCTCTTTTTTTTAGCTCACCTACCTCTCTCGTGTCTAGTGTTTTTTTTTTTTGTCTCGTTCTTTTTCTCCTAAGCCATTAAACAAACATTACAGAGCAACCTGCGAGCAATAAATGTTTACTCTGTGGAATGTGTAATCCAGGTTGTGGGTTCGAGTCCCGTGTGAGGAGTGTGGTGTGTTCTCCCTGTGTCTGCGTGGGTTTCCTCCGGGTGACTGTCTGTGAGGAGTGTGGTGTGTTCTCCCTGTGTCTGCGTGGGTTTCCTCCGGGTGACTGTCTGTGAGGAGTGTGGTGTGTTCTCCCTGTGTCTGCGTGGGTTTCCTCCGGGTGACTGTCTGTGAGGAGTGTGGTGTGTTCTCTCTGTGTCTGTGTGGGTTTCCTCCGGGTGACTGTCTGTGAGGAGTGTGGTGTGTTCTCTCTGTGTCTGCGTGGGTTTCCTCCGGGTGACTGTCTGTGAGGAGTGTGGTGTGTTCTCTCTGTGTCTGCGTGGGTTTCCTCCGGGTGACTGTCTGTGAGGAGTGTGGTGTGTTCTCTCTGTGTCTGCGTGGGTTTCCTCCCGGTGACTGTCTGTGAGGAGTGTGGTGTGTTCTCTCTGTGTCTGCGTGGGTTTCCTCCGGGTGACTGTCTGTGAGGAGTGTGGTGTGTTCTCTCTGTCTCCGCGTGGGTTTCCTCCGGGTGCTCCGGTTTCCTCCTATGCTCCAAAAACTCATATTGATGACTCAAAAGCGTCCGTAGGTGTGAGTGTGTGAGTGGGTGTCGCCCAGGAAGGACTGGTGCCAGGAGAGTCTTGAGCTTCTGAATTTGGGGCTTCCTCTGAGACCAAGGGCGATGGATCTGTGGTAGCAATGACAAGTCGGGCAATGACAAACGCTATGTAGGTGAAAACAAGAATGTGATGGTGTAGTGTAGTGGATAACACCACAGTATACCAATGAGAATCCACGGTCAAGACTTCTCACTCTGTGTTAGCCTGCTGGATTTGAGCCTCTTCCATAGTCTGTAAAAATAAGAGTCAATATAAATGTTGCTGGATATAAATAACTAAACTTCTAGGCCTTCCATCCAAAGACACAGAGAAGGATTTCAAAGCCTGTGGTCCAGAGGGGAATTAAACCTCATCTTGCACATCAAAGCAGACACTGAAAGGCAAGTTAATATCATCACTTGCATGACTAAAAAGGCCTTAAGGCTTCAGACTGATCTGATCTGACTGGTCTTTCTCGCTCTACACTCTCCACAGATGCCACTGTTTGGCCACAGCATGGATCTGATCATGTGCGTTTGGAGCTCCGCAGCACAGTTACATAATTCTCTCTGAAACACAGTGGAAAACAGGGTTTTTACAGCAGACACCACCTCAGACTCATCCTCCTCTGGAAGACAAATGCCTTTTCATTAATCGTTCATATTCGGCGTCAACGTGATCAAGTCAAAATTACCATGTCCTCAGTCGAATTTTTCTCAGTGTTATGGACTATGTACTGAGTTTTAAAGCCCTCAGTGTCACTGCTGCACTGAAAATAGTCTACAACCAAAAACATCCAGCCGCTGGGCAGCGTCCTGTGACCCACTGATGAAGGACTAGAGCATGAGCAAAACAAACTGCAGCAACAGATGAGCTACTGTCTCGGTTGTGTGTAAAATAGTGGACTGTGAGGGGTTTAAAAACTCCAGCAGCACTGCTGTGTCTGATCCACTCTACACCAGCACAACACACACTAACACACCACCACCACGTCAGTGTCACTGCAGCGCTGAGAATGATCCACCACCACATCACACCTGCTCTGTGGGGGTCCTAATCAACTGTTTAACTGAAGGGCAGTGAGTTTAATTGATAATGGTGTTATAGGGACACTGTAATAAAGTAAATAAATTATTAGATTTTCAAAATTAATTTGAGAAATATCTCTTCAAGAAAAAGTCAATGTTGTAATTAGACATTATTTATATATTTTTAATACATTATTTATTTAAAAAACATGAAAAACACATACATTTGTTATAAAAAAAAGTAATATTTCAAAATAAAAGTCCTAAAATTATAAAAATACAATGCCATTAATTCCAGAAAATAAAAAAAGGTCACAGCCCACCATTGGCCCACCACAACTGAGCCTCTGCTGCATGAATGACTTTATGATCTATGATTTATTCATAAGATCTTCTCCTTTGATCTGTGTCATACTGATCCGTGCCCTTTGATCTGTGTCGTCTTGATTTATGTCCTTTGATCCGTTTCACTCGTGAAGGAATTAGAGAGGGCTTCTTTTCTTTGGCTGGATCTGGGTCAGATTAGAGCTTTAACACATGCTCATTATGGCAGTGAACTCCAAATGAACCGTGATGAGGACACACGGTCGAACCCCGGATCAGGATTCGGCTCAGGGCTGACCTCTAGCTCCCCGTCAGTGGTCGGTTTACCACCTCATCTCTACTGAAGTGAGAGGGAGTTTAAGGTCGGTGTTTCTAATGAAGTGGCCAATCACTGGATGTAGAAGGTTAGTGGCCATTGAATGGAAAAACCAGACTAGTGTTAAAGTTGTTAAAGTGACCTGTGACCTCTAATAAAGTGGCCAGTTATTAGGTGTACAAGGCTTGTGTTTCTAATAAAGTGGCCAGTGACTGGAAGCTCAAGGTGGGTGTTTCTAATAAAGTGGCCAGTGACTGGAAGTTCAAGGTGGGTGTTTCTAATAAAGTGGCCAGTGACTGCAAGTTCAAGGTGGGTGTTTCTAATAAACTGGCCAATGACTGCAAGTTTAATGTGGGTGTTTCTAATAAAGTGGCCAGTGTGTGGAAGTACAAGGTAAGTGGGGTACAAGGGGAGGGTTGGGGGTTCTAATAAAGGGTGCAAGTACAATGCTGGTGTTTCCAATAAAGTGGCCAGTTAGTAATAGCACAATGCTGGTGTTTCTAATAAAGTGGCCAGTTCGTAATAGCACAATGCTGGTGTTTCTAATAAAGTGGCCACTGAGAGGTTAATTACCCAGCAGCCAGCCGTTATCAGTTGGGATCTCTCGCTGAAGCGGCTGGAGGTCGGAGCAGTTTACCCAGCATGCCGTGTGCCGGAAGAGACCGGCCGGAGCGTAAACAGCAGAAGCGGGTGTGATTAAGGCTGAGGCGGGTGTTATGTTTTTGCCCCGCTGCTGAAATAACAGCGGAGGAGATGGAGGGGCCGATGTGTGTGTGGAGCCGAGCAGATCCTGGGGCGAGATGCCGAGTGTGTTTTCACTGTCCGAGGGAAACGCTTTGGCACAAAACTCCACCCCACACTTCCATCCGATGGATGTTTACGTAGCGTCCGAGCGCTTTGTTTTGTGTCTGAAAACGGAGGCTGGGTCAGTACGGACGAGCGGGGGAGGGGGGGGTCACAAACACAGAGTGATGTCAGAGAATAGCTCCTTCTCCTTCACTCATCACAACACCAAGGCGGGTGTTAGAGTTCTCCTCTAAGCGCGTTGAGTGTCCAGTGATGAGCAAAGGACGTGGAGTTTAAGATCTCACAGGAACATGCTCTAAACCTCTCCCAGGTTCAGCCTCTCGTGTTCGGGGCAGTCTTAGCTAAAGGGTGAGGGTAACTGGGAGCCAAGTGGTTAAAGAATAACAGAGTGTAGCAGAGCCCCTGAGTTCTTCAGCTGTCCACTAGAACCTGGTCTTCACTCGGTCGAGTCCGTCGTGTTCATTTACATCAACTTTGAAACACTGGCCAAGGTTTAACCTGCTCTTTGTTTAAATTCCCACCTTGAAGTTTGAAGAGAGAGAGAGAGAGAGAGAGAGAGAGAGAGAGAGAGAGAGAGAGAGAGAGGGAGGGGATAGTGTGTGTGTGTGAGAGAGAGAGAGAGAGAGAGGGAGGGGAGAGTGTGTGTGTGTGTGTGTGTGAGAGAGAGAGAGAGAGGCAGAGACAGGGTGAGATATAGAAGGTGAGAGTAGGAGAGAGTGAAAGAAAAGCAGAAGGGGGAGAGAGATGGGAAAAAGACAGATAGATCAGAGGGGAGAATAAACAAAAAGGAAAAGACAGAGACAACAAGAGAGAGAGAAAGAAACAGTGTAGAGAAAAAAGAGATATAGAGAAGAAGGAGAGAGAAAGACTGAGAGAGAGAGAGAGAGAGAGAGAGAGAGAGAGAGAGAGAGAGAGAGAAGAGAGAGGGAGAGAGAAAGAGAGAGAAAAAAGAGAGGGAGAAGAGAGAAAGAGAGAGAGAGAAAGAGAGAAGAGAGAGAGAGAGAGAGAGAGGGAGAGAGAGAAAGAGAGAGAAAAAAGAGAGGGAGAAGAGAGAAAGAGAGAGAGAGAAAGAGAGAAGAGAGAGAGAGAGAAAGAGAGAGAAGAGAGAGAGAGAAGAGAAAGAGAAGACAGAGAAGAGAGAGAGGGAGAAGAGAGAAAGAGAGAAGAGAGAGAGAAAGAGAGAGAGAGAGAAGAGATAGGAGAGAGAGAAGAGAGAGAGAGGGAGAAGGGAGAAAGAGAGAAGAGAGAAAGAGAGAAGAGAGAGAGAGAGAGAGAGAGAGAGAGAGAGAGAGAAGAGAGAGAGAGAGAGAAAGAGAGAAGAGAGAGAGAAAGAGAGAGAAGAGAGAGAGAGAAGAGAGAGAGAGAGAGAGCGAGAGAGAGAGAAAGAGAGAAGAGAGAGAGAGAGAGAGAGAAAGAGAGAAGAGAGAGAGAAAGAGAGAAGAGAGAGAGAGAAAGAGAGAGAAGAGAGAGAGAGAGAAAGAGAGAAGAGAGAGAGAGAGAGAGAAAGAGAAAGAAGAGAGAGAAGAGAGAGAGAGAGAGAGAGAGAGAAAGAGAGAGAGAGAGAAGAGAGAAGAGAGAGAGAGGTTCAGGTTCAGTGAGGTTTTTATTCTCTGAAATAGATGCATCATGTTTTGCGTTTCCCAGTTATTGTGCAAGAGAAACTCTCTAAGGCCGTTACATCACTCATAACTAATGCCAATGTATGAAGAAGTATGTTTGATTGACACAGGTCAGAGGCCCCAGAGGATTTTGGGTGCCATTTTCAGACAGAAAAAATGTCATGGCACTTCATATGTGGGTCCTCCTTCCCTCCTCCAAAAGCTACATAGTACAGTTTCTGGAGTGCTGAGCCTGGAGTAGCAACAACAGAGGCTCTATTCTCCCTAATACAACTCATGAGATCAATAACTGCAAAGAAGGGGTTTCCAATAAAGTGGCCATGTATAGTAGAGCATTAGTTCATGCAGTTCTCTTATAAAGGAACACCTCAGTGCTCCTGACCTCCCAGTTACTCGCTGAAACACATCATTACACGTGTTCCAGGCTCGGCTTGGCTGTG
Source organism: Hoplias malabaricus (assembly GCF_029633855.1). NCBI lineage: Eukaryota > Metazoa > Chordata > Actinopteri > Characiformes > Erythrinidae > Hoplias > Hoplias malabaricus. The sequence goes on along the minus strand of NC_089813.1, from coordinate 3,095,009 downwards.
TATCCCATGGTGACGGCATGTCGTGTTCAGTCACGTTTGCCATCAACCTCCAAACAAACGGTGAGCTTAATCTGTTCCCAGGGCAATGGAGGAAAAGATCAAAACCATCAACAAAGGGACAATCCGCATCTGAACCAGGTCTTGCATGATATACTCCATTGATGTTGGGACACAAACCTGTATCTCGAAAAAGTGCCTTTACAGGACAGCGATTTTCAGTGGATATTGATGGAACAAGGGGATTTTGCTGCATTTGTATTGGTCCACGACATCTTAACACTTTTTAACAGGAAATGGAGGTACATTTTTGTGTCTAACAGCGTCAGCGATTAGAAATTAAACCTTAAATGAGCAACTACAAAGTTTTAGTAATAAATTAATCATTTGCTGTAGCACTACTGCCTTTCACTCAGCAGACTGGGGTTCAGGTAGAAATGCTGTAGTGTTAAACGTCCTTGGGCTTTACTCCTAAAGCTACATTAGCCGTCTGTAACAGGATTAAACGTTATACTCTAAGTCATTTTGGAGAAGACCCAGTAAACAAGGAACGTCCCTGGACGTTCAAAATAGGTCTAAAAGTAGTCTGTCCGTCAAGGATATATTTTAAACGTCAATGGACGTCCAAAATCCATTTTAATGAGTTAGTTAAGTGGTGACCAATCAATAACGTCAATGGACGTCCAAAATGCGTTTTATACAAGTAATTTATTTCGGGACCAATTAATAACGTCAGTGGACGTCCAAAATCCATCTTAATAAGTTAGTTAAGTGGTGACCAATCGATAACGTCAATGGACGTCCAAAATGCGTTTTATACAAGTAATTTATTTCGGGACCAATTATTAACGTCAATGGACGTCCAAAATACGTCTAATCGTCGTCTTTTCAATGTCTGTGTTTGGACATCTTTTCAACTTTCATTTTCAATCTTAAGAGAATGTTGATTAGACGTTATTTCAACGTTGAATCAACGGCTAAATGTTTACTGGGGAGTTTCTGCCAAATGCTGTAAATGTAAGTCACTGAAATTCTGTCACAGGGTCCTGATCACTCGACCTCTTACCCGTGTGCAGTCGTTTCGGGGCTGGATCTCTGTGTAGAGACCGTGTTCTCATGGGTGGTAGATGTGTGTTTGGAAAGGCTGAGATTGTTGAGCTGCAGTGATGAATGACTCGAGGGAAAACCCTCTCCTACAGAACCTCAGTGAGGCTCTGATCAGAGATGAGGTCCTGAAAGACGTAGCGGGAGGAACTGAGTATGATCTGAATATGAACCAGAACATACAGCGCTGCTGCTGCAGCTGATGATGATGATGTGAAGATCATGCCAAGCCACAATTAGGTCCAGACTTTTGTGTTGAAAGGTAGAAGCGAAAAAGTCAGACCACACAAGATAGCTGCCTGGGTATTAGTGAGAAGATTACGCTTCAGTTCACGCAGTTTTCCCTTTTATAGCTTATGTCATCAACCTGTTCAAGACACGCGTGTGACGTACATCCTGTTTGAGCTATAAATCAGGTTTACACTCAGCATTATGTCTACCGTGTCACAAACCCCAAAACCAAGTCTATTTGGGATTAATTTACAACTAAACAATGCTAATTTAAACATGCAGTTAGCACAGCACGAACTGGCTTAGCATTAGCTTCAATAACCTGATAGTCATGTTTGGTGATTGAATGTGAGATTCATGGGTAACGTAGTTAAAAAATAACAGAAGCTTAGCCTGCAGTTATAACTCTTATGTTAGCATGGCAGTAAGCACAATGCTAACGTGTTTAGTATTAGCTTAAAAGCTTCTTAGCAAGCCCTGTAGCTCCACACATTCACAAAAAGAAAACTTCTGACACACACCTGGTGGAAAAGAACCTTGGTATTAATTCCATGTTGGTTTCCGCTGGATTATGTGGGTCCGGTGATGGTTTTGCTGGTTACCCACAATGCACATGACCACCATACAGCTTCCAAAAGACTACTAGCCTAACTGTGCTGTTCATTTAGTAGAGGATATATGTATATAGATCAGTGGTGGATGCTGGTCTTTCAAGGAGGGGAAGCTCAATTTCGGCCTACATCATAAAATGTGTCGGTTTATTTATACGTAAATTCTACCCTCCGTTCCTTTTTAAGAAAATGATCTGTGACCCTGTCGTACCAACAAGGCGTCTTTTCCAGGGACTTGACTAGTGTCCTCTCAATGGCCAGCAGAGCTAGGCTGCTTAAACGGCCTTGGCCCATGTGAAGTGTGTCCGCCTGTGCTCCCACGGATCTTTACACCAAAGGATCGCTGATTCGCTCATTTCGCTGTCAATCAAAAAGGCATTCAGCCTCAGACAGATCATCCAATCATCATGCAGAAGCTGAGCGTCCGGGCCAGCCGAGGCCAGCCCACTGCCCCATAGACCCCCAGAGACGCTGAGCGTCCGATGGGCGGGACAAAGCCCAGCATTTATCCAATGACTCGTCTCGTTTCGCTGCACTTCGCTGCTTCGCTATTGAACTCTGTGGACGCTCAGTGTCCTCACTGTTTAAAGCACTGTGAAGCTGAGGGAATGATTGAGAGGAAAGCCGCGTCTTTACCAGTGATAAGAAGCTGATTCTGAACAAAAGTTGAGCGCGTTGTAGTGCATATTTATTCAATGACATGTACACACAACAGTGTATATTTGATCACTTATTTTTTTTGACATTTTAGGGGAAGCTAAGCTTCCCTTGCAGTCTTAGAGCAATCACCTCTGATATATATATTTAGTTAAACTATCACTTCAAGGGTCGTTTCCCTTAGGACCTGATGCTAGTCATGTGTTGACATTTCACAGTAATTGCTCTTTACATGTAATGCATTCATGTCTTGGTCCATACTGCTCTCAATCAGATGCTTTACTCAATATGCCATCAATTACATTGAAGGTAATGGGACTCTATTGGCACGCAGTAACAGCTGGATCATATCGGAATGACTATAGAAAGCTGGATATGTCAAGAAAAATAAACCGTGCTAACACAGCGTGACGGAGTAATGAAAGATTAATGATGAAGCTGTGATTGCTGAGAGGACGTAAGCAGCGTCCCATATGTTCCACAGCAGCGCTTTTATCACGCGACACTAACATAGAGCAGAGTTTTACAGGCTTCAAAGTCTAAGGATGGACAGCACATGCAGTGATGACGTGTTTCTGTCCTCAGGCTTCTGAATCACTGCAAATGTTGATATCTAATTTTACACGTCAAGAGATTATCGTACGAAATATACAGGATTTAAGTGGGTTTAATTGTTTAAAGTGATTTAATAATGTAATACTGTATATTCACGATTTTAAAAAGGTTCTCATGGAATAAGTGTGAAGTGTCAGATGCTCTTTCTCTGTCTGTCCCAGTGTACCTAGATCCGTTTAGATTAGGACAAGTGCCCAGTCTTGGCCCTGACCCCCTGACACTGACCTGACGTCTACAGCACTCCAGAGGGAACGTGCATTTGTGCCATGGCGAGGTTTTACACTTTAACTCCCGGACCACAGTTCCACAGCCTTAGCCAAACAAAGTCTCCATCCCCCAGGACACACAGGAAATATGACGGAAGATTGTTGTCCCCCAACTCTGTAACCAGTGGAAACAACATGTTTAAAAGAAGGGCGCCTCCAGGCTCGAGGAAACCCCCACCATTTTCACAAAGGAATGGACTGCTCATTGGTAAGAAGTGATTATAAAACCTGAGACAACAGCTTTGTAGTCCCCGTTTATGCTTCATAGAGCGGGTCCCCAACATGTTAAAAATGCGGTGTGCAGAGTCTCTAAAACAGCAGGACCAATAACCAGTCGGTTATAGCATGAAGTGTGGAGCTCCATCCCTCCAGAGAATGCAGTTCCACTGCTTTACAGCCCCGTACTGATGGGCTTTTTTTTTTTTTCGCCATTGCTTGTCATAGGTCATGGTGACCCTTAGATGCTCATGTCCAACTGCTCCAGAGATCCATTTACTTTCATGCATTTTTATGAAGATTAACGTTTAAATTGTGTAAAACCGAATCTCTGCACATCAACACGTTAATGTGTTTATCTGGGGCCCACCAACACTCGCACTGTGACACAAGACCCCACAGTCACGTTGCCTTGCCATGAAAACACGGGATAAAACGAGTCGCTCTGAACCTGCTCTGCTTCTGGCATCAAGTGCAGAGGCTTTAGAATGGCCCCGCCCCCTCGTCTGAGTCTGTCCAATCACAGCGCTGGACCCGTGTTTATGTGAGAGCGCAAAGACGAGGTTAAACGCTGTAAAACAGACACAACGAGCGCGGAGAAATAAGAGCACTGAGTAAAAACGGAGAAGAAAGAGAACAGAGCGAAAACGGCTAAAAACCAGAGATTCTGCTTCTCGCTCCTCACTGCTGTGCGCTCGGGGTCGGGGTGAACAGCGAGCGGCTCATTATCATTTAAAGGAACAGGTGCGTTCTGAACAGGGGCTGTTTACACAGGAACAGAGCGTTATTTAACTGTACAGCCCCTTGGTGTGTAACCTGTTGTAGAAAAGCCATAGTCTCTTACTCCCCATAGAAAACACAGTGTAAAAAGTGTAAAATCTGACAGTCGTTTCCTCACGTTTTCCTCCAGCTTATGGAAAGCAGTGTGTTATGTCCCGGAGACCGTCCCGCTGCTCCCTGTCCAGTAAAGCTGAAGACGAGCAGAGAGGCGAGGAAGAGGGTGATACAAACATAGTCTTGGATGAACAGACTCCCTGCAGTGGTGTAAGCAGAAGAGAAGTGAGAGAGAGAGCACAAAGCAGTGTGGGGAGGAGGAGAGTGCAGGTGATGTCCGTCGACCGACCGTCCACGGCTCCTGCGCTCTCTCAAACTGGGCAGGGCCGAGAAATCCAGCCTAGACCAGGTACACAAAACACACCTCACAATCCTGACAGCCGTGACCTGTTCTCTCCCCAACAGACGTGAACAGCATGTCCAAACTACCAAGCTGTAGTCACGTGATTCTGCCTCTTATCTGCCACATGGAAGCAACCTAAACGGCAGAGCGACTCAAGCGGCTAGTACCCAAGATAAACACAGTGTCTGTGGTTTGGACGTGCTGTGTTTAGACTGTAATTAAGACAAAAGTGAAGAAAAAACAAGAGAGGAACAAGCTCCCAGCGACATCAGGAAAATATCCCATATTTAACACTGGAGCATATTTACAGCACAAGCCTCGTCACTGAACTACGAACTACTGGAGTCAAAAACACAAAAACAAAATAATCCTTCATTAATTGTAATTATAATAAAATGTACAAATAATCGTGATATTGATTTGCGCTTGATATTGATTTTATTAGGCATTCTTCTAGTAACAAGAAGCTGCTGACTCCCTGTAATCGCTGACTGGATAAACCTGCTCAGTGAGATAAACGTGACGGAAAAAAATTACTTTCTCTATTAGACTGAAATGGTAAAATGTGTAAATTGATGGTCAAAATTAGTTAAGACCAGATTTCATTGAGATGTGAGTTTTATATTCATTCATTTATTCATTCATTGTCTGTAACCCTTATCCAGTTCAGGGTCGGGGTGGGTCCAGAGCCTACCTGGAATCATTGGGCGCAAGGCGGGAATACACCCTGGAGGGGGCTCCAGTCCTTCACAGGGCAACACACTCACACATTCACTCACACACTCACACCTACGGACACTTTTGAGTCACCAATCCACCTACTAACGTGTGTTTTTGAACTGTGGGAGGAAACCAGAGCACCCGGAGGAAACCCACACAGACACAGGGAGAACACACCACACTCCTCACAGACAGTCACCCGGAGGAAACCCACGCAGACACATGGAGAACACACCACACTCCTCACAGACAGTCACCCAGAGGAAACCCACGCAGACACAGAGAGAACACACCACACTCCTCACAGACAGTCACCCGGAGGAAACCCACGCAGACACAGGGAGAACACACCACACTCCTCAGACAGTCACCCGGAGGAAACCCACGCAGACACAGAGAGAACACTCCACACTCCTCACAGACAGTCACCCGGAGGAAACCCACGCAGACACAGGGAGAACACACCACACTCCTCACAGACAGTCACCCGGAGGAAACTCACGTGGACACAGGGAGAACACACCACACTCCTCACAGACAGTCACCCGGAGGACACTCGCGTGGACACAGGGAGAACACACCACACTCCTCACAGACAGTCACCCGGAGGAAACCCACGTAGACACAGGGAGAACACACCACACTCCTCACAGACAGTCACCCGGAGGAAACTCACGTGGACACAGGGAGAACACACCACACTCCTCACAGACAGTCACCCGGAGGAAACCCACGCAGACACAGGGAGAACACACCACACTCCTCACAGACAGTCACCCGGAGGAAACCCACGCAGACACAGGGAGAACACACCACACTCCTCACAGACAGTCACCCGGAGGAAACCCACACAGACACAGGGAGAACACACCACACTCCTCACAGACAGTCACCCTTTACTATACTTTAGACTCTTCACAGTAGCCCCCTGTTACTTTGATGCCAGCTTCACACACTCTCTTCGTTCTCTCAGTCGGCTTCATGAGGTCGTCACCTGGAACGTTTTTCTGAATGTGTTTCAAAATATTGTTAAATACTGTGCATTAATAACACATCGGAGGGATGGTGGATTGTCAGTGACTCTGTTTGTCGTCTCTGGGAAAACAATAAAAAATCAAAATACTACGATTTTACTTGTTTAAATACCATTAACCAACATTAAGTTGTTTGTTTCAAAACAAGGTGCTGCAGTGGAAGAGTATTTGAGACGTGGCCCTTCCCTCGCTTCCCAGTTTCCTCCATGAGCCACCTTCGTTGAGCAGTTGTGTGCCATCAATCATGAGCGATTTACCTCTGAATGCCCGGCTCAGCTCTGGAATCTGGAAGTAACAAGTCCACGTACTTAATGAGCTATCAGCCCAGCGGTCTTACAGACCAGTGTGAGACGTTGTTACTCATGAACACCCCGGAGTCCAGGCCCTTTCTCATGTCTGATGTACATGTCTCAAACGTTTACACAGAGCTCACAGGATTTAGAAAAGACTTTATTGTCTGGGTACCACTGGGAGACCTGGGTGCCTTTATTCACTGTGGGGGCATTGAGATACAGTTGTGAGGTACTTGTCCTTACTCCGTGTCATTATCGCCATAGTGAAGAAACCTTGTAAGTGCCAACCACTTCAAAGTGGTCCCAGTTCAAAGCTTTACACCACAGGCTTCAACACTGCGCCTCCAGGACTCTGACGCGAAGAGTAAATAACCCTAGAAGGATATCAGCGACTGAGAAAACTGTAAATCAGGAATTGGCCGTGGCTCATGAAACATGTTGAAGTCACTGTTTCTTCATGTTTTCAATTTTCTCAATGCCTTTAAACGTCTTTGATTCTTGGGCAACCTCGTTGTGGGTGTGTCTTATCTTTATATTCAATTTTTCCAGTGCTGTATCCCCCCCTTGGATTCATTTCTACAATTTATGAAGGTTTATGCACCAGAAACATGTGTTAATCATATTTACACAACTATACTCCATCTGGATTGACTTCCCATTACAGCATGTCGTTCACTAGATGCTAAATCATTGCTGTGAGGATTTGATGGCAGCCAAAAAGAGGAAAGAAAAAGGCAGGTACTGACGTTGGGTGATTGACTCCAACTCATTCCACTAGCTCCACAGTCCAATCCTCGGTGTCTCCAAATGTATGTGCAGCAGTCTACACCTCACTGAAGGTCTTGACCATGTTCAGGCCTCGCTGAGGACCCTCATTTCAATAACAGACGTAAACATCTCTCTCTCCACAGAAACCCCACGCTGCAGATTGATGTGGAGAACGAGAGAAAGTGACCACAGACACCTGGACAGTCCTGACTCCACATCAGGAGGAACTCCAGTCCTCCACCTCTATCTGCCCAGCTTTCAGCTCCCACATGCAGCCCACGAAACAGCCGAGGAGGAGGAGGAGTACGGCAGGTTAAATACATTTCTAAAAACTCTACCCTGTTTTCTCTGTAAATAGAGTGTCTGAGACTGTGTAATGTTGCTGTAATTTTATAGGAACATGTGATTGGCAGTAATGTGTTTTTATAAAAGGACGCCAATTCATTGCTTTGTGTCTGTCGAGAGGAATTACAGCGAAAGTAAATGTTTCCCTGAATGGAAAAATGACTCCTCCATGAGAATGGGTTGCTGTAGTGGAACCAAATTAGCAGCAACGCTAACGTCAAACCCACTTGTTTTCTCTGCGATGTAATAACAAGTAGCATCCATTTTGTGGTAATGGGATCGCCAGGACAAACAGAAACATAGTAAAAGAGTTTCCAAACAGAAATCTGTCATTTGGTAGAGAACCAAATAATCAGAGTGACATAAATAAGCAGGTTTTATGATTCTTCATATAAGACGCTCAGTTCCACTGTGAAACTGTACAGCGTCCAAGTGGAGCTGATGACGGCTGGGTCTTGTTGCGGTTAAGAGGCAGCTGGCGAGTTTGTTTGGGTGGGGGCGAAACACATGGCACCCTGGGAACCCCCTAGAACTGCAGTGGGGATATTCAATAACAGCCCCCTCTAAATCCCAGCCCAGCCACACACTGTCCAGCGCCCATCTGGCCAGGATAATGTCAGCGTTGACAGAACTACATCTTCCAGGAACAACCACGTACAACTACACAAGCTAACGAGGGGGCTAGTTAGCTATCAGTCCATTTAAAACAATAGCCTGAGGTTAAAAAGCTAATGTTATTACAAAATGTTTGACTTAAGGAGAACTATATTTATATTTACTTCAATGATAATAGTGTCCACCCGACTAGGATACAAGCTGGCATTTCAGTACAGCGTAATAAGCAACTTAGCTTTCTGTCCATTACAAACAATAGCCTGAAGTTATGGAGCTAGCATGCTAATCGACAAATACTGTTTATTTAAAGGGTACCAAAAACATAGCTTCTAGTTTAACACAAATCTTTAGATTTGTACAGTTTTTATCTAAATACTTACTGCTTTGATGTATGCTAACTCAATACACCCAGATTGTTAGCGAAATTAGAAAATGCTACTGTCTAGCCATTTACCTCCTGAGGTGATGAAGATAACTTCCATGTGATATAGTCACCGATCTTTGTTATATGTGACAGTATCTTTATTTTTTGCTTATGGGAATATAACACATAAATTGTAGAAATAGGTCAGATATGATTAAAAGATCATAGTTTGTCAGTGCAACAGATATGCTAATTTTATTACTTCTACTACATAAGTTACAGGTGTCCTACATTAGCTAACGCTAACAAGAACATACGTGCCTGTCAGTTACCACTTTTCTAAACACCATAATTCATGATATCATTAGCACAATGAAGCAGTGACTGTTGATCTTGGGACCTATTGTAGGCCTGTAGCTCGGTGCTGCTTACTGGCCTCTGTACTCTGGTTTCTTTTTTTTTTTTTTTTGGGTGTGATCTGTTTTATACCTTTTTGTATTGCTGTCTTTGTTTGTCTTTTAATGTTTATTTGTTCTTTGCCTTAATTTTGTCAGCACTTTGAGTTCTCGAAAAACACTTTATAAATCAAATTTGTTATTATTATTGTTATATTAATAAAATATAGTAAAGCTATATTATATTAATTTTCACATTAAGCTACATTATTTTAACATAAATTTTCCGGGTGACTGTCTGTGAGGAGTGTTCTCCCCGTGTCCGCGTGGGTTTCCTCCGGGTGCTCCGGTTTCCTCCCACAGTCCAAAAACACACGTTGCAGGTGGATTGGCGACTCGAAAGTGTCCGTAGGTGTGAGTGAATGTGTGTGTGTGTCTGTGTTGCCCTGTGAAGGACTGGCGTCCCCTCCAGGGTGTATTCCTGCCTTGCGCCCGATGATTCCAGGTAGGCTCTGGACCCACCGCGACTCTGAACTGGATAAGCGGTTACAGATAATGGATGGATGGATGGATGTCTGTGAGGAGTGTGGTGTGTTCTCTCTGTGTCTGCATGGGTTTCCTCCGGGTGACTGTCTGTGAGGAGTGTGGTGTGTTCTCCCTGTGTCTGTGTGGGTTTCCTCCGGGTGACTGTCTGTGAGGAGTGTGGTGTATTCTCTCTGTGTCTGCGTGGGTTTCCTCCGGGTGACTGTCTGTGAGGAGTGTGGTGTGTTCTCCCTGTGTCTGCGTGGGTTTCTTCTAGTGACTGTCTGTGAGGAGTGTGGTGTGTTCTCCCTGTGTCTGCGTGGGTTTCCTCCGGGTGACTGTCTGTGAGGAGTGTGGTGTGTTCTCCCTGTGTCTGCGTGGGTTTCTTCTAGTGACTGTCTGTGAGAAGTGTGGTGTGTTCTCTCTGTGTCTGCGTGGGTTTCCTCCGGGTGACTGTCTGTGAGAAGTGTGGTGTGTTCTCTCTGTGTCTGCGTGGGTTTCCTCTGAGTGACTGTCTGTGAGGAGTGTGGTGTGTTCTCTCTGTGTCTGCGTGGGTTTCCTCCGGGTGACTGTTTGTGAGGAGTGTGGTGTGTTCTCCCTGTGTCTGCGTGGGTTTCCTCCGGGTGACTGTCTGTGAGGAGTGTGGTGTGTTCTCTCTGTGTCTGCGTGGGTTTCCTCCGGGTGACTGTCTGTGAGGAGTGTGGTGTGTTCTCTCTGTGTCTGCGTGGGTTTCCTCCGGGTGACTGTCTGTGAGGAGTGTGGTGTGTTCTCTCTGTGTCTGCGTGGGTTTCCTCCGGGTGACTGTCTGTGAGGAGTGTGGTGTGTTCTCCAGGTTTTGTTTACTATAAGAAATATGTGACTATGCCACAAACAGAAGTGAGAATGAGATTAACCCCACAGTTTAATCTATATCTTGCCTGATAAAAATCAAGTCAACTGTACACTTTTATGAAAGAAATACATGATGAAACTATCATTCATCGACCTGACAGGGTTTCTCTGCTTTTTTATTTTGTTGAACCAACAAAATTAATCAAGCGCGTGGTCCCACCCCACGGTGGAAGTGCCTCAAAGCTGCAGTGGGGATATTCAGTGACATTTCATCGACAAGTCCCCTTTAAATCAACTCTGAAAACACTGCCTGGTGTCCAGAGCCCATCTGGCCTCAATAACCTTAACACTGACACCACCACATCACCCAGGAGACGAAAGCTAACCCACGGCTGTCTGTGACACACTTCTGTTTGTTTATTGCTGATTAAATCCACATTTGTGGGAATTTTAATAGGAGCAGGTGGCTCTGAGTTTCTGAACTCGATCGGCTGATCACAACAGTGCAGTGTGACTTCATAAGCCAGGCGTTACTGACTTTACAGAATACACAAACTAAACTGATGCCACTTTTCAGGAATGTAATGAGGATTATTTCATACAAATATAATCAAATCCAGAGCATAACGGCTCAGACCTCGAACAATAGGAAGTCCACTTGGACTGGCTGCTTGAACAATTAAAGATGCAGTACGGCATTTTTACTAACAATGTTTAGCGCTGTATTTAAATACAGTTAAGCTACAGTAATGGTAACGGTGGGGGCAGCTGTGGCCTAAACAACAGGGAAATTGGGGGAGGGCATAGTGAAAGAACAGTGCATTCTCCTCCCTCAACATCCACGGCCTAGGTGCCCTTGAGCAAGACACCCAACTCTTTACTGCTCTCTGGGTGATTTGGATGGACGCCTGCTGCCCTGCCCAGAGGAAGATCTCTTTAATATCTCAGTAGTTCCCCCTAGATAACAATGAGATCAGATGGAAAGACAACTGAGACATTAGCGTGAGTCTATTGCTGCTCAAATGTGTCTCGCAGGTGTCTCCTCTGGAATTTTATTGGAGATCTCATTAAGGTCACAGAACGCGCTCAGATTTGCCAGATGAACTAAACCTTACTCTCTCCTTTATCTCCTTTATCTCTCTTGTGTCTCATGGCTCTTTTTTGTCTCATTCTTGTTCTTCTAAGGAATTTTAACCATTACAGAGCAATAAATATTCCCTCTGTGTGTGTGTGCATGTGCCAGGTATATGTCCAATTGTGGGGACCTAAGCCTTTACACACTCACTTTGTCGAGGATCGTCTTACTTTACTGGAAGGGTTAGGGTTAAACTAGTAGTACATAAGGAGAAATGAATTGTAACTCTCCACAAAATGAATGGAAGTCTATGTAATGTCCCCACAATTCACAGATACAAGATTGTGTTTATGTGTTTTCATGGATGAGTTGAATGCAGAGACCGAATTTCCCCAAAGGGGATTAATAAAGTATCACTTCTTCTTCTAATGTTCGCTTGTTTGAGCCAATAGCTAAGATGCTACGCTAGCAGTCAATATTGTTTGACACCGCAGGGATTCCCAGAGGTCTTATATTACTGTAGTAGAATTAAATCATGGATTTTCTTGAGTCAGTGAAGCTGGAGATAATGCAGCCAAACAGAATATTCCGTAATACAACTACATACAGCATCTCATACCCTTTTAAAACTGATCCCATGATTTATCAACAGCCACTGTAGATATGAGACAGATCTTCCCATATTTCATGCACAAGAACAGCTTGAAAAACCTCGTCCCGGGTTTGCGTTACATGGTGTCGGACTGAAAGAAATCCGTGGCATCACTCTTCCCCGACCTCTACAGCTCTGTTCATTTATCCTGATGCACTCTGACTCTGCAGAGTCTCAGCAGCAGCTGTGATGGAGCGTGAGGTCATGCAGTAGATATTAGTCCCAGTTGGTATGTGCACTTTTTTTGCTCTTCTTCCAGACGAGCATAACTCCAGGCTCCAGGCCCAGGTCTCTGGGGTGGGGCAGCGAAGGGCGGGGGATTTCTCTTCTGCCCCGGGAAATTAATCGCTATTTATGAGAGCTTTTGGACTTCTGCCCCGGGAAATTAATCGCTATTTATGAGAGCTTTTGGACGTCTGAGGCCTTTTAATTTTGCTCTTTCTGCTGCGTTTTTGAAGTGATACGTTCTCAGAGCCTTATGTTCCTCTGGGAAAACTAAGTATTGATTGCACAGGCAAGTTCAAGCTGCTTTTAAAGTGTGTGTTCCCACTGAGTTTTTTGACAAAGACTGATGATTTACTATGATTCCCATAAATCATCAACACTTGATCCAGACATTTTTGGCAGGTTTCTTATGAACACGGAATTCAAAAATAAGGATTGGGCAACCAACAAATTGCAATCGTTTTAAAGAACACACAAAATCCCATGTTCTCCAGGATCTGGAGCCCACCAACCCACACACTGTGAAACAAGACACCTAGTCAGTTTTCTGTGAGCGGCCTAAGTCTGCAAACACAGGGTAAAACGAGCCGTTCTGGTTCTGCTCCGCTTTTGATGTGAAGTGCCGAGACTTTAGAATGGCCCCGCCCCCCTCGTTTAACTCTGTCCAATCACAGCGCTGGACTCGTGTTTATGCGAAAGCACAAAGGCGAGGTTAAACACAGCAAAGCAGACACAACGAGCGCGGAGACATAAGAGCACTGAGTAAAAACGGAGAAGAAAGAGAACCAAGCGAAAACAGCTAAAAACTGCTGTGAGCTCAGGGTCGGGGCGAACAGCGAGCGGCTCATTATCATTTAAAGGAACAGGCACCGTGTAGACAGGGGAAGAACACTGCTGTGGGGTTTGGACCAAAGCAGGTCACAGGCGTTTCGTTGAGACTCAGAACTGTGTTCCACTGTGGAGAAGGGAGTGTGTGTCGGCTGTTAATTTGTGAACATATTTTCTTCATCTCTTCTCTCCACAGCTCAGACGTCAACATGAGATCAGACACCAAAACAGACACACGCAGAGACAATACAACACACACGAGCCAAGGTGACTTCACAGAGCATGAAGGACGGGAAGGAGTCACAGCAGAAGGATGGAACGAGAGCAAAGAGAGCGATCAGTGTGAGAACAATGGCGCGAGTGAAGGATGTGACAGTAGAAGGGGCGAAGAAAGTGAAATCGGAGAGAACGAGGGCCAAGGCGGCTTCACTGAAGATAATGGACGGCTTAACGTTGCAGAAGACGACGCGCCGCAGGACGTAACAGAAGGTGGAGGAAAACAAAACAGGAGAGATGAACTCACAGAGGACAAAAGACAGCGTGAGGTCACCCAGGGTGATATAACTGAGGGCGAGGAGAACAAACAACAAGACATTAGAGAGGATCCCGGACTTAATGACTGTACTGAAGATGTTAAACAGCTTGACATCACTAAGGAACTTGACCTGGAACAGAGCAGCACAGAAGAAAGCAGACAGCGGGGATTCGCAGGAAACAATGGCTCAGACGACACCGTAGATGACATCAAAGGTGGCAGCGAGATGGAGCCAGACTTGGAGATGACCACCCTGCAGAGAGGTTCTGACCATGAGCAACCGATAAACGCTGAAACCAAACTTTCTAGGGACCACAGTCCTGCCCACAAGGGGCATCAGCAGGTCCTGGAGAGGAGACAGAAAGCGCTGCCCACGACGCTGAAGTCTGGACGTGCTTCGCGCTCTCTGGATCCAAGGAGGATAATGCACCCAGCGTCTGTTATACTGCCCCCTTCTCCATTCACACACACACAGTCTTCCCCATTACCCCATATGCTGCCATCGTTTTATGGGACCTCTTTTGGCTATCGCCTCCGAACGCTCCATACCCCCCGGCCCCACCGGACCACCGCAGTCTGCCCGGACAAAAGGGTCGTAAAACCTATGAAGGAACTTCCCCGGAGCGAAGAATCGAGAAGAAACCCCTCAAAAATGGAAGACAGGAGAATAACAGGGTCCCGCCTCGAAATAATGAGCTCAGAGTGGGGGGCTCCTCCTCGTAAAATCAAAACCACCAAGACCTTTGTGTGGGGCCCTCAGGGCCCCCAAGAGACCAGGAGTGTGTGTGAGCTAGCAGGTGTGATGGAGCGGCGGTCTGAAAGCCGCGGGCCGTGGGGAAGCGTGGGTTCCTGCCCGCTGCAGACAAATGAAGAAGGTCGGAAGAAAACGCAGTGAGACAGGTGTGTCTGACTGGAACTAAACGATGCACAAAGAGGCAACTCTGCTCTTTAAACGCCGGCGTTCTCCCTCAGGAGCAACTTGGCTGTAAGTGTGGGCTATTACAGATGTTCACGTTCTTTCTCCTTCTCTTGAAGAAAACGGAGACCTCTCTGACCTTCCTCAAAGTCACTGGCGTGGACTGGTCTTTTTCTGTAGGTTAGAAAACACGGTTCTCATTAAAACACAAGCACACATAGCATTGTAGCGTATCATTCAATTACAAACTGACAGCAGCCGCAGGCCGAAAGAGTTCAGTTAAACCCCACGGCGTCCTGCGTTTCTCTGCTTTTTGGTGGTTAAAATCCTCCTTAAAATCCAGCTTTAGTCGCTGCTCTGAAAAGATCAAAGTGTAGCAGTTTATTTATATTTCTTAAGCGTGCAGATACACTTTAATATTCATTCATTCATTGTCTGTGAGCCCTTCTCCGGTGCAGGGTGACGGTGGGTCTGGAAACACTGGGCACAAGGTGGAGACTTCAATGTGAATAAAACATAGTAATTTGTGACTTATGTGAAAAAATAAACATTTAAAAAGTCTGTACCGGCTGAATCCTTTTGTTCAATGTGAATGAGTTGGTGAATGTGTGAATTTGTGAAAGTTACAATTACAGAAATGTGTGTCCCACATCCCCCTCCAACCCCCAACCTGCCCCATCTCCCCCTCCAGTCCCCAACCTGCCCCACCTCCCCCTCCAATCCCCAACCTGCCCCATCCCCCCCTCCAACCCCCAACCTGCCCCATCTCCCCCTCCAGTCCCCAACCTGCCCCACCTCCCTCTCCAACCCCCAATCTGCCCCATCTCCCCCTCCAATCCCCAACCTGCCCCATCTCCCCCTCCAACCCCCAACCTGCCCCACCTCCCTCTCCAACCCCCAACCTGCCCCATCTCCCCCTCCAACCCCCAACCTGCCCCATCTCCCCCTCCAACTCCCAACCTGCCCCATCTCCCCCTCCAACCCCCAACCTGCCCCATCTCCCCCTCCAACCCCCAACCTGCCCCACCTCCCTCTCCAACCCCCAACCTGCCCCATCTCCCCCTCCAACTCCCAACCTGCCCCATCTCCCCCTCCAACCCCCAACCTGCCCCCCCTCCACTAACAAGCTGCGCTGATAAAACTTAATTTAAGGGGGAGCAGTGGGTTGCCATTTCAGTTCCCATTAATCCCCACTGTGGTTCTATGCTTTAGGAGAAACCTGTAGATTCTTACACAGATTCAGTTTAGTTTTTACTGTCTGGCATCCAAGAACTGGCCAGGTATCTCACACACACACACACACACACACACACACACAGAAAATAAAGGTCTACAAATGCTGTATATTCCATAGGCGTCGTCTGTCATTAAACTAACCATCAATTTACTTTAAGTTTTCTCCATTAAGTTATGACTATGATTAATATACAACACTGTGCCACTTACGTAGGGTTAGTGAAGCCTTATGAACATGGCCCTGAAGTTGATTGTACAATGACACAGCGAGTTTGTGTGTTATTTTACAACAGTTGTTAGTTTATAACAGCAGTGAGGATGATGACATCCATCACAAATCTCGAGAGACCTTTCTGGAACGGGTAAACCTTCAGGGCCAAGATCTTCCATTCCATTCAAAGCTCTTCGGCTTTGTGAACCATAAGTCCGCCGTTATGAAAGTCCTGAGCATCTCATGAAGCCGGAAACACACAAGCACGATACACTTTTATAAAAACAACTGGAGTTAAGCACTGGGTCCAGTCCATAACCCCCTACACCGGGGGCTTTACTCGTATAAATCTCACGCAGCTGACGCCAAGACAAAGATGAAAGTAAACATCTCTAAAAAAGTGGAGGAGGGTCCGGTGGAATGCCCCCAAGGGCTGGACACTCACGGTCAGGGTAAATATTTGTGTGGCTCTGGTAAAAATGAGAAAGAGGATGTAAGCTGGCCAGCGATAAAGCCTGGACACACACACACACACACACTCGACTGTTATCGGCCAGGGGCTACACGTCCAGAACAAAAGACTCGGTCCTATGGCCAGAGTTAATGCGGTCACGTACTGAGACGACTGGATAAACACTGAGGAGTGAGTACAGCACATTAAACCTACACTCAGATAAAAGCAGTGGATTCTTTTAAAGGTGATTTAACACCCGCAGATAAGCTTCCTTACAACGGACATGACCCGACATTAACATCTATACAGCATCGGGTCTCACAACACCCACTTAAAGGTGATGTTCGTGATCGTTATCAAAAAACCTTTTATAAATTCAGAATGTTTTCTCTCCAGTCGATTTCCACTAGGACTCAGTATAATGTGTTTACGAAGCAAAACAAACTCTCTCTCTCTCTCTCTCTCTCTCTCTCACTCACTCTCTCTCTCTCTCTCTCTCTCTCTCTCTCTCTCTCTCTTTCTCTCTCTCTCACTCTTCCTCTCTCTCTCACTCTCTCTCTCTCTCACTCTTCCTCTCTCTCTCTCTCTCTCTCTCACTCTTCCTCTCTCTTCCTCTCTCTCTCCCTCCCTCTGTCTCTCTCTTCCTCTCCCTCTCTCTCTCTCTCTCTCTCTCCCTCTCTGTCTCTCTCCCTCCCTCTCTCTCTCTCTCTCTCCTCTCGTTTTCTCTCCCTCCCTCCCTCTCTCTCTCTCTCTCTCTCTCTCTCTCCTCCCTCTCTCTCTCTCTCTCCCTCCCTCCCTCCCTCTCTCTCTCTCTCTCTCTCTCTCTCTCTCCCTCCCTCTCCCTCTCTCTCTCTCCCTCCCTCCCTCTCTCTCTCTCTCTCTCTCTCTCTCTCTCTCCCTCCCTCTCCCTCTCTCTCTCTCTCTCTCTCTCTCTCTCTCTCTCTCTCTTTCTCTCTCTCTCACTCTTCCTCTCTCTCTCACTCTCTCTCTCTCACTCTTCCTCTCTCTCTCTCTCTCTCTCACTCTTCTCTCTCTTCCTCTCTCTCTCCCTCCCTCTGTCTCTCTCTCTCCCTCTCTCTCTCTCTCTCTCTCTCTCTCTTCTCCCTCTCTGTCTCTCTCCCTCCCTCTCTCTCTCTCTCTCTCCCTCCCTCCCCCTCTCTCTCTCTCTCTCTCTCTCTCTCTCCCTCCTCTCTCTCTCTCTCTCCCTCCCTCCCTCTCTCTCTCTCTCTCTCTCTCTCTCTCTCTCTCTCTCCCTCCCTCCCTCCCTCCCTCCCTCCCCCTCTCTCTCTCTCTCTCTCTCTCTCTCTCCCTCCCTCTCTCTCTCTCTCTCTCTCTCTCTCTCTCTCTCTCTCTCTCTCTCTCTCTCTCTCACTCACTGCTCATGGCAGAGACATTGGGAGTTTTTTAGACAACGGAGAGAATTCCAGTCTTTATAAAGCACAAACCAAGATGAGGACATTGCTCTGTTCCTGCTCCATAGATGGGTAATATTGACTTATTTCTGCTGTTTCTGATCATTTAAGGTGGGAATGTCTCCAAACTCAGGAGACGGCTAACTGCATTAGCGACAGTGCTACAAAACTAAACAGCTCCAGTTACTAATGAGTCTCTGTGGGAATTCAAACAGTGAACTCACAGACAAATTAAACTTGGTCCTTTAAAGTTAAACTTAGACCTTGTTTCCTTTAAAATGAACTGGCCCTGAACTGGATACAGATAATGAATAAATGAATGATTGGCAAGTTTGGGGAATTAGCGACCTCTCTGGAGGAAATATGCCACTGCATGAAGTGTGTGGAGAACATTTTGTAACGTGTGTTGTGCTGTGTTAATAAAGGCGTTGGGGGACCTTTATTTTGGAAATGATTTATGTTTAATTCTGACGAGAGAGAAGTTTATTGGGGGATTATCGATGATCATTAAAAAGTTCATTAGAGACAGTATTGAGCACCGTGGCTCTAAAAGGACGTGGAGCTGGAGAAAAACCCCCACTGCGGAATAAAGTCTGAAGAGTTCTGCTGCCATCTACAGGCTACAGCACGTAATACATCTGCGTCTACTTTCACATTCTCTCTCTCTCTCTCTCTCTCTCTCTCTCTCTCACCCTCCCTGTCTCAGGAAAACCGGAAACACGTCATTCCTTTTCCACTACAGTTCTGGTGTGAGTGTGTATGTTTTTCTCCAGTCCGCTCTGCGGCTGCGGCGCGTGGCCATGCGCGCGCTCACGGACAGGTAACAGTAACGGCGCGCGGTACCTGGTTGCGGTCACAGGTGAAGCGTTTTTATTTGGTTTTGCTGTTGTTGGCGGGAAAACGGTTCCTGCGAGACTCGGGAGAATATTACAGCAGCAAAACATTGCCTGGGATATCAGAGTCAGAACCAGAACGGTGGGATATCTGAGTCAGAACCAGAACGGTGGGATATCGGAGTCAGAACCAGAACGGTGGAAAACAGCAAAACAAAATTAAGAACATTAGACCGCTGGGACATCAGAATCAGAACCTTAGAACAGTGGAACCCTAGAGTATCTAAACGCTGTTTAAACATTGACACGTTCTGAACTTTTGCGGTTCCATTCAGACCCTGAGTCCCGTCCCTAGCCCCATCCCTGCGAGTCCCTCTGGGCTCTGGTTCTGATGGCGCGGAACACGCTTCCGTCTCAGTTCCGTCGACTGGACATCGACGAGTTTGATGAGAACCAGTTCGTGGATGAGCAGGAGGACTCGGAGCAGCAGCAGCTGGACCCGGACTCAGCAGAGGTGGACGCGCTCATCAGGAGATATCCGAACCTAATCAGAACCGTATTGTTGTTGTTGTTTTTATTGATTAGTGTAAAGAACCGAGTGGTTTTGACAGGAGCTGGTTCGTGATGATTACAATGTTGTGGTCAGAGCGTCTCCAAAGCGGCGGGTTCTGTGGGGAGTTCCCGGTGTGCTGTGGTCAGTCGTCATTCCTCGGACCACATTTTGGCAGGTGCTGCCCACCGCACACCGGGAACTCCCCACAGAACCGGCCGCTCTCAACACACCCCCCACCTTTCAGGGGACAGTGGAACTCTTCAGCAGTGTGGTGCTCTTCTGTCAGTGGTTTTAATCTTGTGGCTGTACTCTGTCCTGTGGAGCTTGTAGCGTCCGTGTTTGTGTTCGCCGCGGCTGAGAGGAAGTCTGGGAAAGGAGGATGAGACTGGTCAGGAGTCTGGAGTGTTGACAGGTGACACACGAGGGACTGGTTTTCTTGCTTTGACAGCACTGGACGCTCCCTTCACTGTACTCAGCAGAGGAGAGGAGAAAAGAGGAGGATGGAGGAGAGGAGGGGGAAACAGGAGAGTGCAGAGAAGAGGAGAAAAGAGGAGGATGGAGGAGAGGAGGGGGAAACAGGAGAGTGCAGAGAAGAGGAGAAAAGAGGAGGATGGAGGAGAGGAGGGGGAAACAGGAGAGTGCAGAGGAGAGGAGAAAAGAGTAGAGAAAGAAGGAGAGGAGTTGGTAAGAGAAGAGATGGGAGCAGAGTTGAGAGGAGATAATAGCAGATGAGATTTGAGGAGAGATGAGTAGAGAAAGGGAAAAATGTAGAGATGTGGAGAAGAGAGGAGAGGCTTTAGACTAGATGCTGAAACATCGCTGTGAGGGTTTGATGGCATCCACATAAACACTGAATCAGGTGCTGATTTGGGTTGATGTTGGACGGAGCTCCTTCACTCCAGAGAACACAGTTCCACTGTTCCACTGTAACCTCAAGCTCCATGTCATGCTTTTTCCTCAGAGATTAAAGAAGTGGAGCTGCGTGAATGGAGCAGGAGACTGTTCATCTTTGAGTTTCTGACGTGAGGAAGCTCCTCTTATTCGACTTTGTGCTTGTCTTTGTTGAATCGGGTTAGTGTCGCTGGAGTGTGGCGTTTCTGGGACAGAGAGAGAGAGAGAGAGAGAGAGAAAGAAACAGAGAGAGAGAGAGAGAAAGAAACAGAGAGAAAGAGAAACAGAGAGAAAGAGAGAGAGAGAAAGCGAGAGAGAGAAACAGAGAGAGAGAGAGAAACAGAGAGAGAGAGAGAAACAGAGATAGAGAAAGAAACAGAGAGAGAGAGAGAAACAGAGAGAGAGAAAGAGAAACAGAGAGAAAGAGAGAGAGAGAGAGACAGAAACAGAGAGAGAAAGCGAGAGAGAGAGAAAGCGAGAGAGAGAGAAACAGAAACAGAGAGAGCGAGAGAGAGAAACAGAGAGAGAGAGAGAGAGAGAAAGCGAGAGAGAGAGAAACAGAAACAGAGAGAGCGAGAGAGAGAAACAGAGAGAGAGAGAGAGGGAGAAACAGAGAGAGAGAGATGTGGAGTTCAGATGTTCTAATGTGTTTACGAAGCCCCAGTGTCTGTAAACGAGTGAAAATACAAAGTGTTTTTGTAACAATGGTCATTTTTTCCCCCTGAAACATACCGTTCCACCTTAAAAGATGTGGAGCTTCTGAACGTAAACAAACCAGAGAGAACTGCGTTTACTCAGTCGTAGACATTCCCTTTAGAAGCCTTCATGTTTAGTCTGTAAGGATTGGCGAGTTTGGGGAATCAGCGACCTCTCTGGTGGACATATGCAACTACATGAAGCGTGTGGAAGGACATTTTGTATCGTGGGTTGTGCCGCGTTCCGTTAGGTTAGTCCTGACCTTTTGAAATGCTCTGACCAGCACTTTACAAGCTGTTGTTACTGTTGGAAAAGAGGTGGTGGCTGGCTCCTTGTGTCGCAGGTTGGTGGTGGGTGTGTGAGACTGTGAACTTTAGTATCGACTGATTTTATTGGTTGGTCAATGTATCAGTCAAACCCTAGTCTGTAGACCTAAGCTGTGTCTATACTCACTACACAGTGCACTATTATAGGGAGCTGAGCTCAGGAGGGTAGTGAACGATTTTGGACACTACCTCAGTACCACGTGGGACTGAAAATAGTGCACTATTACGTGAACAGAGCACAGTTTGGGACACAGCTCGTCTCAGTAGATTAGTGTTGACAGCCTGTGTTCCTTAACCCTGCCGTGATGCACAGGAGAGATGATGGCTGCGTTCCAAATCGCTCTGAGGAACCCCCCCATCAGCTCCAAAAACCCGGCGGTGAAGGTACGAGATTTTAACTTCACTCAGCAGAACAGTCCGTGTTAGTTCACTTCTGATCCCACAGTCATCTCTCTCTCTCTGTTCCCTTCATCTTCTTCTCCTCTATCTCTTTCTACTTCTGCCCCCCCCCTCCTCTCAGGAGCGAGCGCAGGCAGCAGTGCTGCGAGTGCTGACCTCCTTTAAGAGCAGCGATATCGAGACAGCGGTGAAGTCTCTGGACAGGAACGGTGTGGATCTTCTGATGAAATACATCTACAGAGGCTTTGAGAAACCGTCGGACAACAGCAGCGCCATCCTGCTGCAGTGGCACGAGAAAGTGAGAATTCATACTGGTCGATGTGACATTGTCCACGGGTGTGAGTGACTGGGTGAATGTGTACAACTGTCCACAGATGTGATTGTGTGACTGGGTGAGTGAGTGAGTGAATGTGTAAAACTGTCCACAGGTGTGATGGTGTGACTGGGTGAGTGAGTGAGTGAATGTGTAAAACTGTCCACAGGTGTGATGGTGTGACTGGGTGAGTGAGTGAGTGAATGTGTAAAACTGTCCACAGATGTGATGGTGTGACTGGGTGAGTGAGTGAGTGAATGTGTAAAACTGTCCACAGGTGTGATTGTGTGACTGGGTGAGTGAGTGAGTGAATGTGTAAAACTGTCCACAGGTGTGATGGTGTGACTGGGTGAGTGAATGTGTAAAACTGTCCACAGGTGTGATTGTGTGACTGGGTGAGTGAGTGAGTGAATGTGTAAAACTGTCCACAGATGTGACGGTGTGAGTGACTGGGTGAGGGTGTAAAACTGTCCACAGGTGTGATGGTGTGACTGGGTGAGTGAATGTGTAAAACTGTCCACAGATGTGATGGTGTGACGGTGTGAGTGACTGGGTGAGGGTGTAAAACTGTCCACAGGTGTGATGGTGTGACTGGGTGAGTGAATGTGTAAAACTGTCCACAGATGTGATGGTGTGACTGGGTGAGTGAGTGAGTGAATGTGTAAAACTGTCCACAGGTGTGACGGTGTGAGTGACTGGGTGAGGGTGTAAAACTGTCCACAGGTGTGATGGTGTGACTGGGTGAGTGAGTGAGTGAATGTGTAAAACTGTCCACAGGTGTGACGGTGTGAGTGACTGGGTGAGGGTGTAAAACTGTCCACAGGTGTGATGGTGTGAGTGAATGTGTAAAACTGTCCACAGATGTGATGGTGTGACTGGGTGAGTGAGTGAGTGAATGTGTAAAACTGTCCACAGGTGTGACGGTGTGAGTGACTGGGTGAGGGTGTAAAACTGTCCACAGGTGTGATGGTGTGACTGGGTGAGTGAGTGAGTGAATGTGTAAAACTGTCCACAGGTGTGACGGTGTGAGTGACTGGGTGAGGGTGTAAAACTGTCCACAGGTGTGACGGTGTGAGTGACTGGGTGAGGGTGTAAAACTGTCCACAGATGTGATGGTGTGACTGGGTGAGTGAGTGAGTGAATGTGTAAAACTGTCCACAGGTGTGACGGTGTGGGTGACTGGGTGAGGGTGTAAAACTGTCCACAGGTGTGATGGTGTGACTGGGTGAGTGAGTGAGTGAATGTGTAAAACTGTCCACAGGTGTGACGGTGTGAGTGACTGGGTGAGGGTGTAAAACTGTCCACAGGTGTGACGGTGTGAGTGACTGGGTGAGGGTGTAAAACTGTCCACAGGTGTGATGGTGTGAGTGAATGTGTAAAACTGATGGTGTGACTGGGTGAGTAAGTGAGTGAGTGATGGAGAATGTGTAAAACTGTCTACAGGTGTGACGATGTGAGTGATTGGGTGAGGGTGTGTGAGTGAATGGGTGAACGTGTATCTCCAGGAGAACTCCTGAGAAAATAATGAGAAACCCTCCCTGCAGTAAAGCAGCGTTCATCCAGAACGTCCCCTGAACACATCTGGGAAATAACTAATGATATTATTCTCTCAGCTACGACACTGTACTTCACTGCTCTCCACCGACAGGCCACGAGTTTATAAATGATTCTCTTTTTCCTCTCTCTCTCTCTCTCTCTCTCTCTCTCTCTCTCTCTCTCTCTCAGGCGTTTGCTGTGGGGGGTCTGGGCTCTATAGTTCGAGTGCTGACTGCGAGGAAGTCTGTTTAAAGAAAAGCAGCTATAAAAAACGAGAGCGCCACGGAAATGTGATGAATCATTTTTTTTCCTTTCGACAAAATGGACGTGTTTTTATTTTCTTTTTTTTTTTGCTCTGCTCTCATTCACTCGCCAAAATCTGAAATTCATCATCAGGAGGGGGTCATTTTACTCGAATACAACATGTTCCCTGCAGGGGTGTGTGTGTGTGTGTGTGTGTGTGAGATGTTATTTGATTGGTTTCTTTGCCTCCTGAAGTTACAACAGAGATCTAATGCGTTTTCTTTATTGCTTAGAGAACAGCTCATATGTTTCTCAGCGTCTAAACTGTGAAAAGCCTTCAGAGGTGTGTGTGTGTGTGTGTGCTCCCAGATAAGTACACTGCAGAATGCTGTCTTATCCAGTGAAATCATCTAAATCTGATCAATATCTTGATTATTTCTCATTGTAAGATTGTTGTAAGAAAACTATAAGAAAAGTAAATTAATTTCTAGGTCATTTTTACTAGTTTTTCTCTCTGGTTTCCGCTGGTCCTCGTGTGTCAACACAGCCCCATCCCCTCGGACCCCGAGGAAGTTGAAACTCGGAACGCCTCACTCCTCGGTGGGAACTAGACGCACCATCATCAACTCTCCAGCAGTGGTATGTACTCCTCAGCTCCACAACCTGAGAGACGTCGGTTCATACCCCTCCTCTGGCGAGTTGGTGCTGGTTCGTACGTCAGGTGTGAGGCCCCCTTCGGGTTCGGGGGCCTGGGCTTTTGTGGTAGCACCGCCCTGTGACGGTTACAAAGTGATTTATTCAGAGAGAGCAGCGTCTGGTTTGACTGGTAGATCACTTTCGCTTGTTTGGTGCTTTATTTTTGGAAACGATCTCAATTATATCAGTGGAATTAGACACTTTCACTGGATAAATGCACTTTAAAATGGTGTAAAACGTGTTAAATTCTTATAATACCATCACAACAGTCTCAGAACGAGAAGCGCAGGCTGTGATTAGTCTCTTTAAGTCCAGACGACGTTTTCTTTTGTACAGAGATCAGAATGCGGTGTAATATATAATTGTAGGTTCTCTCATAGTGTGGAATGGGGTTTAAAGGGTTTATTGTGAAGTGCCTGGTGCAATAAAGATCACACATCTTATTGTTTCCGTCTCTGTTTGGTTTTAAGGCCCACAGCTCGCTCTGAGTATTCAGACACCCATTGGTCGCTGAAGGAACAAGGGTCCACGAGCTTTAGCCGTATGTAATGTATCTTTCAGGACTTCCTTGGACTAAATCATGGAAGGTGAACAGGTGCAGGAGGTGTATAATCTCTACATTAAAGGGAGCGTCTACGATTGTGGGGAAATGGAGCTGCAAGCTCTGCGTCTTTTAAGGTGGAATGGTGTGTTTGAGGAGATTTGTAACTGGATTTAGTTTTGTAGCACTGTCGCTAACGCAGTTAGCCGTCTCCTGAGTTTGGAGACCGCTCCACCTTAAGTGATCAGAAACAGCAAAGATAGTTTAATATTACCCCCCTGTGGAGCAGGACTAGAGCAACATCCTCATCTCGGTTCATGCTTTTCAACACTTGGAGTTCTCTTCGTTGTGTAAAACAACTTCAAATGCCTCTGCCTTGAGCAGAGAGCGAGAGTCTAGCATACCAGACTGAGCCAGTTTGTTTTTCCATTCATTTACACACACCGGGGCTTCGTAAACACGTTAGACCGGTTTCCAGTGCAAATCGACTGGAGACTAGCGAATGGTGAGGGAATATCTGAAGGCTTTTAAAGCAGGGGTTGAACTGGGATCCTCTGAAGCAGCTGTACATTAGCTTCAATCTGCATGCTCAATGCCAGGTGTCCACCAGAGGGGTGTAACCTAGTGTTCCCTCTTATTCAGAGTTGCTTGTGGTTAGTACCTGCCAAAAGTGGTCCAGAAACATCCACAGTGTCATGGGCCAAGGCCTGTCACAGTGACTCATCCTAATCCTGTCCTTTCACTTGCTGTCTGATATAGCACCCCCTCCTCAACAGGGGGCGCTGTGACTACATCATCGCCTGTTTGTGGACACCACCTCCTTGAAGAAGACGCACACATTCAGTCAGGAGGCTCCAGGCCTTTGGTGGCTACAGCGAGGGAGAACTGTGGGTTTAAGGTGTTTACTGTAAAATATTGACAGTAAACAGACTTTAAACCGAACCACAACAAACTCAAGCACCTCATTCGTGACCAAGGTCCGATCTGAGTAACAGTATCTTACAGAATCACCCTTCAGCAACTCATACTGAGAATGAGAATTTACACAGGAATGACTCTCTCTGTCTCATAGTCGTTTATTATGAGACTGTCTTAGAAAAAACTAATTGGAAACCTATCCATTGTTATGTGATGTCAAATGTCCTTTGAGATACTGTCATAACTATGAGATAGTAAGCTATTATTAGCAAGCCACTGTTATGAGATAGTCTTTGAGTTAGTAAGTCATTGTGAGATAGTATGTCATGGGAAATTAACCATAACATTAAGATTGGACATTTTTATACGAAATGAACACTTAAGTGACTTTATAATAATTTGAAGTGGTGTAAACAGGCTTACGTAGGTTTAGTTGTGTTTTTAAATAAAGTGTGAGACTGCAGAGAGGAAACAGTGCTCTACTATTTACAGAAGCACACACCAGTCACCAGCAAAACTCAGTATAATTTATTCAAGTCTTGATACTCTCCAAAAACCATGAAAAACCAAAGAGGTAGTGGTTTCTTTCTGAAGCAGTGGATGCCATGGATGCTGCAGAAATCAAGGTCTGAGAGCTGTGATTGCTACAGTTTCAGGAAAGGAAACTTTGAGACGGTTGGGCTCCAGGGCAGAGGTGCGTACGTTCATAAATTTCATGCGTGAGATTTAAGCGAGAAAAAAAAAAAAAAAGTACAAAACACAGGTCTGATCACATCAGGGAGAACGCAGTGAGACGAAACAGAAGCTTCACTGAAAGTGACCTCTCGTCAGGTCAGACCACCTTAAATCCAGTCCCTACAACTAACATTTCTCTTTAGAAACAGTTTTTAAAATGTCATTCAATTTTTAAACCTATTTCTCGGCACTTGTACTTGTTTTAAGTGATTGTAAGAGGATAGTTCCAGTGAACATGTGCAACTCCACTGACAGATGATACTTTTTGACCTGTTTTAAGAAATAAATGCAGTTCATTTCGCTGATTTCTTCAAGAAAGTGATTGAAACAGGCAAAGTCATCCACCCAAGCAACAAGACACTTTGTCTCTGGAGAAAATCACTCACAAGTTGAAAAAACTTTTAATTCAGTCTCTGAATGAGAAATATTAACTGTGGTAATGGCTAGATTTAAGATGTTTTCATTAAATTTGGGGCTTTTCTTTTGCAGCGCAGATGTTCATCATTTTTTTGGCTTGTTAAGACCATAGTCTCATATTTAAAAATATATATCTAATCCAAGTTAATTTTATGGAGCAACTTCAGTCCTTTTTCTTGTTCTTAAATAAGAGCTCGACAGCTATTAACTAAAAGAAGCTAGCAGCCACCAGTCAGAACGACTCCATTTGACGCAAAGGCTAGTTTAGCGGCTAATCCTTCACAGCGGTGGTAAACTAGCCTTTTGTTTTGGACACTGTAGCGCCCTGGATGTTTAAACCATTCCTTCACTTTAACAAATCACTCCCTCAGTTTAATAAAGACTCTTATCTGAAGCTAGACAGCGCTTTTGTTCAAACAGCTGCTAACACAACCCGACTGGACAGCTCAACACGCCTGGAGAATTCTGATTCCATGTCAGCTAACAGATGCCCACACATGCTAACGCTGGGCTTGTGATGGTGGCCATTAAAGACACCCAGACAGCGAGGATAATCGAGCTCTCCAGGGACAAACTCGCTCCATTTGATTAATTTGAAGGAATTAATTTTTATATCAAGGGAATTAAACATAAATCAAAAAGACTGTTGTTAAACTGAGGGAATTTATTTATTTAATAAACATTTATTTTAGTTATTTAATAAACAGATAAATTGTTTGTTAAAAGAATCACCCAAAACACGTTTGGAGTCCAACCTCTGCTTTGGTTTAGAGCTAAGAGGCTAATTTGGCTAAAAACACTGGAAGTCAATAGTCACACTAATACCTTTTGTAAATACAGGCCAAATATGTACTTCAAACGTGTCAGTAAGCTTCAAAAACACGTTTTTAAAAATAATATTTAAAATACAGACACATTATTTACACACTTCATGGAACTACATTAACAACCACATTACGCCCCACACTCCTGTACTCTTCCACCACCTACTGGAGGCTAGTGCGCAGGGCGTGTTTTTGATAAACTGCTGAAGAAGCAGGTTAAATCAGGTTCATCCAAAATGGGCGTCTCGTTTTTCAGCTCTGTGATGAATTGGTGTTTTTGTCTGTTTATATTTCGGTGATATACCCTCTGTTCCACCTTCAGTAAAGACCTGGATGTGAGAGACAATGCATGTGTTATGGCTATTTGGGTGACTACTGAGTTCTAGTGTTTGTTAGCAACATTAGCCTCATAGATGTAGCTCTAAATGAAGGGAGTTAAAGCTGGACTCCAAACAAGACTCGACCAGTCGACCACAGCTAGGGTCAGTAGGAAATCACGTACACTGGATTACTCGCTGAACTATGCCTTTAGATCATTTTTTATATTTTTGCTAGTTTTTAAAATGTTATCTGGCTAAATGCTTAGGATCTCTGAGAAATAATAACACCCACTGCTTACATACTGTTTCCTGCCTCAATTTTACGTTCAAATCAAGCCCAGAGTGATCTTCATTTCCGGAACAGGCCTGAAGGGGTCCGTTATAAGGCGAACATGCATCAGTCCTCCAACCGCAGCTCATCCCACAGAATAGAAAACTGCTCTAAACACAGCGGCAAGGAGGGGGAAAATTATACATCCCATGATTTTATAAACCTTTCATTCAATATGTACAGGGTTCATATATAAATAGACGTATGGAATGTACTTCATTGTCATTTACACACATACACAAGGCAAGTTAAGGTAAGATGCATTGTTAAAATGGGAGTCTATAGCAATGATATTTCACCGAAACCAGTTCTCCGCTGATGGCTCATTGGTCTGGACATGCACGCCGCGTCCAAGCGGTTCCCTCCGAGTCCGTTCGCACAGAAAACGGCGCAGGAAAACCCTTAGTCCCTGTTTTTAAACAGGTATCACCAGCTCTAACCGCTGGAGCATTCAAACTGGGTTCTGACCCGAAGCCAAGGAGCGATCCTGAGATTCAGCTCTGCATTTTGCCCAAAACCCAACACCGTGATTCTTCTGATCCTTATAAAGACGAAAGCCGTTGAAGAAAAGTCGAGGCACCACGCTGTTCTCCAGCCCCACGGACGAGAGGGATCAGCCTCTGAGGAACAGCAGGAACGTCCCTCCCCCTCTCCATCACCCACCTTCCTCTCAGATCCAGCCGCTGGGCACTCCGGAGATGGACGGCCGGGCGATGCCTTTGGGCGACGGCTTGGAGCCAAACCACGACATCTGCACGACAAAAACACAAGGGGTTGATTTTAGTTCTCTGTAGAGGAGCGTAGCACCCCACCAGAGTGTGGAACGGTGGAACTGCGTTCCCTGGAGCGATGGAGCTCCATCTAACACCTCTGGGAGGACTTAGAGTACGAACACATTTTAAAACAGTGTCACCTCATGTGAGGGACCCACTCTATGGATCATAATTTCTGTGCATTTATGATGGAATCTAGAGAGAGAGAGAGTTGTGATGAACCTCCAGTGAAGAGGAGCGTGGCGGACGCAGCTGGAGGGTATAAATACCTACACACTGCTATTTTTGACACCAGGCGAACGGTTAGAGCTTAGATCGGGGGCACTCTGCCTCATCTCCTGACCCACATCGCAGAGAGTGGCCCAGTTAACACAATACACAGAGTCACAGGGCTGCACATGGTCCTCTCTGTGTGTGTGTGTGTGTGTTTGTGTTTGTAGGGGAACTGTATGTAGACAGAGGTTCAGCTGCACACACACACCTTGTACTCCAGCGTCTGTTTCAGCATGTCTTCTTCTTCTCGTGTGAAATGCAGAAGCACTGAGACCGCTCTGATCAGCTGGAACGCCTGGGGGTGGGGGGGGCATCAAAGAAACATCAGCAAACAAAAGAGAGAAGAGCAAGAAAGAGAGAGAGAGAGGATTTTATCATTCTTAATCCATCCATTATCTGTAACCCTTATCCAGTTCAGGGTCACGGTGGGTCCAGAAGCTACCTGGAATCATTGGGCGCAAGGCAGGAATACACCCTGGAGGGGGCTCCAGTCCTTCACAGGGCGACACTCACTCACACACACAGACATTTTTGAGTCGCCAATCCACCTACCAACATGTGTTTTTGGACCATGGGAGGAAACCAGAGCACCCGGAGGAAACCCACGCAGACACAAGGAGAACACACCACACTCCTCACAGACAGTCACCCGGAGGAAACCCACGCAGACACAAGGAGAACACACCACACTCCTCACAGACAGTCACCCGGAGGAAACCCACGCAGACACAGAGAGAACACACCACACTCCTCACAGACAGTCACCCGGAGGAAACCCACGCAGACACAGGGAGAACACACCACACTCCTCACAGACAGTCACCCGGAGGAAACCCACGCAGACACAGAGAGAACACACCACACTCCTCACAGACAGTCACCCGGAGGAAACCCACGCAGACACAGAGAGAACACACCACACTCCTCACAGACAGTCACCCGGAGGAAACCCACGCAGACACAGAGAGAACACACCACACTCCTCACAGACAGTCACCCGGAGGAAACCCACACAGACACAGAGAGAACACACCACACTCCTCACAGACAGTCACCCGGAGGAAACCCACACAGACACAGAGAGAACACACCACACTCCTCACAGACAGTCACCCGGAGCGGGAATCGAACCCACAACCTCCAGGTCCCTGGAGCTTTGTGACTGCGACACTAACCTGCTGCGCCACCATCATTCTTAATGTAATATGTAAATCTACTTTGCCTTCAAAAAGGCTACCGATCTGAGAGTGTGTTTTACAGTGTCCTGTACTGGGTAGCATTTTCAACGGAGGTGCAAAGCATTCTGGGCCATTTTCACTGCATAAATGCCTCAGGAATTATCACTGCTCACTTTCTCATAGTGTTTACAATATAAACGTGACCGTGTCAAGTAAGGGGTTAAAAATATGACAATATTTGATGTTATTTGTAACACAAGGTCACAGGGCGGCTCAACACGCTTGGAGGAGAACACTACCTCTCCAGGTCCTACACCAGCTAACAGACTTTGAATGGGGTGGGAAGTGAGGTGTGTGACAGTGAATAACGTGACTGAGAGACTGTGGGGGTTCGGTAAGTGCAGGACGCACTGAGGGTCACTGACCTCGGCCTCTCTGGACGACATGAACTTGAGCACCACGTGT
The DNA here is from genome assembly GCF_029633855.1 of Hoplias malabaricus. Lineage (NCBI taxonomy): Eukaryota > Metazoa > Chordata > Actinopteri > Characiformes > Erythrinidae > Hoplias > Hoplias malabaricus. The sequence continues at coordinate 3,063,443 of NC_089813.1, read as the reverse complement.
TTGAGATACTCGAAGTTGATCTCCCGCGTGTCCGTCAGGTCCGAGCTGTTGATGACCGTCGTGTGTGGGGTGTGAGCTGCGGTGTTTGTGAAGCTGGGGGCTGGAGTTTGTGTGGTGGCCGGGACAGGGGTCTCGGTGGTGGGCTTCTCCACCGGACGCTCCGGACGACCCTCTGGAGGTTTCTCCTTACTGTCCGAGTCTGCGTCCGGCTTCAGCTTCTGTTTCACACGCAAGAAAACGGAGGAGCGTTCGTTATCATTATCATTCATATCGTTATTAATGTTGAGGACAAGCACAGCAACGGATTGGCTCGATCTATTCATCCCTCACACACTAAACATTCTTTGCTCGTTCACCAACTCATACGCTCCCTCCCTCACTCCTCCATTCACTCTCTTGCCCCCTCCTTCATTCACTTGCTTCCTCGCCGACTCCCTCCCTCCCTCTAAATCATTCATTGCTGCACTCTCTAGTTCCTCGTTCCCTTCTTTCTTCCCTCACTCACTTTGTTCCCTTCTTTCTTCCCTCAATCACTTCCTCTTTTCCTTCCTTCCTTCCCTCACTCACTCGTTCCCTTCTCTTAACTCCCTCAAACGTATTCCCTTCTTTCTTCACTCATTCACTTCCTCGTTCTCTTCTTTTATTCACTCCTTCGTTCCCTGCTTTCTTCCCTCACTCACTCCCTGATTCACTTGCTCCCTCGCTGACTCCCTCCCTCCAAATCACCCATTACTGCACTCTCTAGTTCCTAGTTCCATTCTTCCCTCCCTCACTCCCTCGTTTCCTTCTTTTTTATCCCTCAATCACTCCCTCATTCACTTTCTTCCCTCCCTCACTCCCTCGTTCCCTTCTTTTTTATCCCTCAATCACTCCCTCATTCACTTTCTTCCCTCCCTCACTCCCTCGTTCCCTTCCCTCACTTACTCACTCCCTTCTTTCTTCCCTCGCTCACTCCCTTCCCTCCCTCACTCACTCCCCCGTTTCCCTTTCTTCCCTCCCTCATTTCCTTTCTTCCTTCCCTCACTCCCTCGTTCCCTTCTTTCTTCCCTCCCTCACTCCCTCATTCCCTTCTTTCTTCCCTCCCTCACTCCCTCATTCCCTTCTTTCTTCTCTCAATCACTCCCTGATTCCCTTTCATCCCTCCCTCACTCATTCCTTCCCTTCTTTCTTCCCTCCCTCCTTCCCTTTTTTCTTCCCTCCCTCCCTCATTCCCTTCCTTCTTCCCTCACTCACGCCCTCGTTCCCTTTTTTCCGTCACTCCCTCCTTTCTTCACATACTCACTCCCTTGTTCCCTTCTTTCTTCCCTCCCTCACTCCTTCCTTCCCTTCTTTCTTCCCTCCTCACTCCTTCCTTCCCTTCTTTCTTCCCTCCTCACTCCCTTCCTTTTTCCCCTCACACGTTCCCCTGCCTCACTCATTTGCCTCACTCACTTTCTCCCTCGTTTCCCTTCTTCCCTCCCTCACTCCCTTCTTTCTTCACTTACTCACTCCCTCATTCCTCCCTCCCACAGAGGAGAATCACACTTAGCCAGTTTTTCTAAAGTGGCACTATTCGGTGTCACTGTGTCCTTGTTCTTATAACTGATGATGAGCCCCCAGCACCCACCAGCTCCTTCTGCAGGGTCCTCTTCAGTTCGGCCAGTCTCTGCTGGAGCTGTTTAATCGTCTGTAAGGAACATTGAATCCCACAGTTCATGTTTGACAGGTAACATAAGCAGAACAAACAAGGTCACACACTTCACAGGGCTTTCAGTTTATTGTGTTTACCGCTTGATGTTCGTGAGCCTCACCTTGTTCTTCTCGCTCAGCTGCTGCTCCAACTCTTTGTTGGTTTTCTGCAGCTGGTCAAGGTCGGCCACGGCCACGGCCCCGTTCTGTTCGCTCACACACACCTCAGCATCCTGCAGCTGAGCTGTTAGACTCTCCACCTCGCTCTGTAGATCAAATACCTATCAGACACACACACACACACACACACACGTTTACATATATAAGGAAACAAAGGTGATAAAGACAGACGTCCGAGGAAAGCACCACAGAAACACACACACACACACACACTGTTCTCTGACCTTTGACTGGCAGGAGTCATGCTGTTGCGAGTGTGTGAGGAGCTCCTGACGCAGGGATTCGATCTCAGAGTTTTTCTCCTGCTCCTTTAGCGCCATCTCAGAAAGAAGAGCTTCATATTTGGCTTGAGCTGAGGAGAGACTGGATTGGGCCATCTGTAGGTCTACAAAACACACACACACACACACACACACACACACACACAGCTCAGACACAGACACACGCCGCCTCCCGTCTAAAACCGTGATCTGTGCTTTAAAATCTCACCTTCCCTCCGAGTGCTAAGCTCCGCCTCCTTCTGGCCCACCTGCTCCGTGAGGTGATGCACTTGCTGCTCCGCCCTCTGCAGGGACTCCGACATCTGGGCCACCTGTCAGAGACGGCAGACACGGCCCAGGGCCGTTAGGAGTGAACGATTAACGGGGGGCTGTGGCCTGACGATGGGAAGCTGAAACTATTCTGGTGACATTCTTATACAGCTTTCCCTTTAACAGTGAGGGGGGGGGGGGGCACCAGAGGTTACTGTGCATTACTCAAGGCGACCTCCAGTGGACACACAGGAGAACCACAACAATAAAATCAGCCCCTGTCCTGGAGTGCAATTTTCCAAGCCACAAAACGCCCTCATTCTTCACACTTTACACTCACTAGGAACATGTAAGTCATCTAACGCACCTTTAAGTGTAAACCAAACTAGACTCACTCCCTGATTCACTTGCTCCCTCGCTGACTCCCTCTCTCCAAATCACTCATTACTGCACTCTCTAGTTCCTCGTTCCATTCTTCCCTCCCTCGCTCCCTCGTTTCCTTCTTTCTTCCCTCACTCACTCCCTCGTTTCCCTCTTTTTTATCCCTCAATCACTCCCTCATTCACTTTCTTCCCTCCCTCACTTACTCACTCATTCCCTTCTTTCTTCCCTCCCTCACCTCACTCACTCGTTCCCATCTTTCTTTCCTCCCTCACTCCCCCGTTTCCCTTTTTCCCCTCCCTCATTTCCTTCTTTCTTCCCCTTTAAGTGCAAACCAAACTAGACTCATGCACAAAAAGCATCAGAGTGCACTGACATCTCCATTCAGACAAGTGCTCTGGGTACAGGGGAGTCATTTTATGGTGCTTTTCCACTGCATGGAACCCACTCGACTCGACTAGGCTCGGATATTTTCTTATCCACTGGCCGAATCTGGTCCTGGAACCAAGTCCTTTTTCAGTCCCTGCTCGCTTACGGTTCCATCCGAGCCGAGTAGGTACTAAAGGGTGAGCTGTAAACCCTGCAGAGCTCTGATTGGCCGGAGACCTGTCAATCGCCACAAAATGCAGAGCCCCAAAATCTCTGAAGTTACAACAGCGTTCACATTTTTTTCTTCTGACTCACAGCAGAAGCTCGTAACATTCCCCCGAGGGGTTCAAACGACAAAAATCTCCAGCTGAACGTGCGACGAGGAAAACTGGGGCATGGAAAAACAACGAGTAAACAGTGCTTAACTTTACCTCCGGCGCTGTTGTGGTTTTCAAAGCCCGCGGTTCCTGTAGGAGACAAGGTACAGGCAAAAATAGAGCTGAGGCGAGTGAGGTCGAGCCGATCCCATGCAGTGGAAAAGCACCATTAATGTGCAGTAATGTCAGGACCCCCCTGTCCCTTCTATAATATCCACCCATGTATTCCACTAACATTCGAGTAGCTCCACTGCTCAGGTTTCTGTCTGTCTCTATATCCCTCTGTCCACTGAAATGCCGTACCTGCTGCTGGAGCTCTTCTCTATGTTTTCTTGTTTCCTCCAAAGCTTTAGCGATCTCCACACTCACCGTCTGCCTGCTGCTCAGCTCCGTCTGACACACACACACACACACACACACACACACACCACTGTGTAAATGAGAGTTTTCTCTGAGCGTATTATTAGAGAGTGTCATGAGGAATAAAGGAAAAAGGGGTGGAGGAAGGGCTCTGGGGTTTATGTATGTGGCCTAATATTTTATTATTTCAACACATCACCCAACACCTGTAAAGACTCACTCTGGACTGTTGGATTTCTGCTGAGAGTTTCTCCACAGTTCTCTCCATCTCAGCTTTATTTCTCAGGAGGGAGGCCTTCTCTTCTTCAAGCAACCTCTGTATATTTACACACACACACACACAGAGAGAGAGAAAGAAAAAGAGAGAGAGAGAGAGAGAGAAAGAGAAAGAACGAGAGAGAAAGAAAGAGAGAATGAGAAAGACAGAAAGAAAAAAGAGAGAGAGAGAGAGAAAGAGAAAGAACGAGAGAAAAAGAAAGAAAGAATGAGAGAGAAAGAAAGAAAAAGAGAGAAAGAGAGAGAGAAAAAGAGAGAGAAAGAAAGAAAAAGAGAGAACGAAAGAGAGAAAGAAAAAGAGAGAAAGAGAGAGAGAAAGAAAGAAAGAAAAAGAGAGAACGAGAGAGAGAGAAAGAAAAAGAAAGAAAAAGAGAAAGAGAGAGAGAGAAAGAAAAAGAGAGAGAACGAGAGAGAGAGAAAGAAAGAGAACAAGAGAGAAAGAAAGAGACAGAGAAAGAGAGAGAAAGAAAGAGAGATTCACCATCAAGACAAAAAGAGTATTTTTCACATGCATCTGCACAGTACTTCACAGTCTTCCCTGAGCCTTGGCCACTAGGGGGCAGATCACAGCTGAAACACCCCCTGGACCAAAAAAGGCCTTCCTTGATGCCTTCATCCTCCATTCCTGCCACTCCTGCTTCTCTCTGGGTTCACAACAGAATCAGGACTAGCTTGACCAGAAAAACATAGCCCACGCACCGTGCTGTCCTGGTGGGCGCTGTTCTCCGTCTTCCTCTCCCTCTGCAGCGCCAGGATCTCCTCCTCCAGTTTAGCCGTTTTCTCCAGCCCTCTCTGCCTCTGAGTGCTGACCTGCTGCTGTAGCCTCTCCCTCTCGTCCAACCACTCCGCCTGCTGCAGGACACAGGCCAGAAGGTCACACCTCCATTAAACCACTTCAGGTTAGAGGCACCAGTTCTGAACATGGATTTGGATCATTATAAGTGTGGTGGAGTTTAAAGTACCAGTTTCTCTTTATGGGCTTCACTCTCCGCCAGCTCCTGCTCCAAACACTTCAGCTTCTCTCTGGACTCCACAAGATTCCTCTCCAGATCAGCAATCTGAACCAGAACACACACAAACACACAGATTTCTAATGGTGCATGTCCACAGCACAGTACCCTACTCTACTCAACTCAGCTCTGATCTGTTCTGTCTCTTTTCTCCGGTTCTGGTTCTGGAAGCGGGTTCTTGTTTAGTGGCTGTTCTCTCGTGGTTCAGAGCGAGTCGAGTAGGGACTAAACCGTGGCGTGTAAACCCTGCAGAGCGCTGATTGTCCAGAGAGAGTCGTCACTCTACGCCACGCAACGCAGACGACCAGCACCAACTCTCCATCTGTAAAATCTCCAGCTGCAGCAGAGATCACGTTTGTTTTTATCCGACTCACGACGGCAGCTCGTAAAATGACGCCGTGGTCTTTTGAAGAGGTTCAAACGCTCCTCGGATCGGTGGCCGACGAAAGAATCCAGCGAGAGCTGGACGCTGCAACAAGGAAGGAACAAACTCTTCTGATCTGTCTGAACTGATGACGGAGCTGTGTTCAGTCCCAAACAACAACAACACGCCGATACACCATGAGTAAACACCGCTTAACGTTACTGCCGCCGTTGTTGTGGTTTCCAAAGCCCGCTGTTCTAGTTTCATTGTGGTGTGCTGTGGTAGTGGAAAATGAACCAGGGACCAAACAATGAGTAGAGTGGGTGCCATAAGAGGTTGGGACCAGGGTGAAGCGAGGAGTTCAGGATTCCTCACCTGCGTGTCTGTTCTCTCTCTGTAGGATCTGGACGAGTCGTCCTTGTGTCTCAGCAGCGTCTGGAGCTCCGACACATTAGTGTTTAACCTAGAAATCTGTCCAATTCACACACACACACACACACACACACACATAAATCAAGGAGTCATCTGGGAAAGAAAGGACTCGCACAGTCCCTCTGAAACCTATCAGTTGTTTAGCGTCTGACGTTTCTTAGATTAGTTTGCACTGGAGCTACGAGGCTAATGTAGCTAACACTAAAGGGGGCGCTGTAACTCTGAGGGTAGTGTACCTGTGCTTCCAGAGAGCTCACTGCTGTCGTGTGATTGGTTCGTTCCTCCAGCAGCTGAGCCCTCAACTCCTCCAACTTCTGCTCCAATGCAGATTTCTACAAACACACACACACACACACTGTATGATCAGAAGTTTCTCGCAACAACACAAGGTAAGATTTGGTATTTTTGCTTCTGGGCTCCCCCTACAGTTGAAGAGTGTGTGGTTTTACCTCCTTGAGCAGCTCCTGTAGATGTTCATCCAGAGAGAAGTTGGCCTCCAGCCTCCTCTCCAGAGAGAGTGCTTTCTCTTGAAGATCAGCCAATAGTCTCTTTCTCTCCTCCTCCGTCACTGCAGCCTGCCCAATCACACGACAGCGTCAACACTCTCATGCATCACCACAGGCTCTAGTTTACAAAGATATGTGAATGTAGCAATTACTGTTATTGATATTGCAGTGTGTGTGTGTGTGTTTGTACCCTGCTCTTGTGCTGTTCGTGCTGGAGCTTCAGTTCGTTGTGTTCAGTCTGTAGAGTCTCTAAGGACTTCTGTAAATACTGCGCATCGCTCTGAGCCTGAAAGGGAAAGAGTCTCTTTTGAACACACACATGCTACTCTACAAATGGTTTGTATTTAGAACGTAAAGTGCTGTAATCTGTACCCGAGAACACATCTGCCCGTATGTCCCGGTTCTCCCCGGGCCGTCAGCTGTGGCTGTTATTTCAGTTTATGATCAACATTAAAACGTAAAGGACACCAGCTCTTAATTACAGAGAGTTTTCATTGCCACTGGGTTCTGTTCTGAAATCATAAACTCATACACTTCTCTGGCCTTTCTTTTTAAACTTTGTGAAAATTACTGATGACAAGCGAAGCATCTGGAAGCAGCCAAGTACAGTGGGTGAGGAGTGGGCGGGGCTTATGACCCAAGCACACACAATATGGAGCTGTTTATTTGAAGTTGCTAATAAAAGGGGGTTTGTTTAAAAACTGGCTGAAATTGCCACCTTATTGTTTTCTCGCAGGGACCCTCCCACTCACCCTGTCACACCTCGTTCCGCAAATATGACGCCGTTCAGCTCTTCCTATCCTTTCCTGAGTGTGTGTGAAGGTGTGTGTTTACCTTCTGAAAGTCCTCAGACACTTGCTGAACGAGCTGCTGCAGCTCCTTCTCCCTGGAGTCCATCTCAGAGATCTTCCTCTCTGCCTCGTCTCTTTCATTCAGCAACTCGTCTCTGTCACAGAGAGTCACAGTTACAACTGCCACATTTATTCTTTCAACAGTTCACAAATGAGTCTCACGGCAGGGTCAGTAAGGTCAGTGTTCAGTGCCAAATATAACGACACACAGTTTAGCTCTGAATGTTTTTGATTAGTTCCAGTTGTGTTCTGTGAAAACCCCATATGGTGTTTACACATTAATGTGGGAATCTGGAGCCCACCAACCCACACACTGTGAAACAAGACCAACCAGTGTTTTCTTTGTGCTGCACAAGTCAGAAAACACGGGATAAAACAAGAACAGAAGAAAGAGAACAGAGCGAAAACGGCTAAAAAACAGAGCTTCTGCTCCTCGCTCCCCACTGCTGTGCGCTCGGGGGCGGGGTGAACAGCGAGCGGCTCGTTATCATTTAAAGGAACATTACGTAAAAATTGGGTTTACCCATACTTCATTTTTTCAGAACTGTATTGAAATCAAAGGGAGGGGGAGGTTTCCTAACCATCCTCAAAAGTTACCTAGTGTAGTTTCTGCAGTGCTGAGAGTATCAACAACAGAGAATCTGTACTCACTCTTACAGGTCAGTGAAGCACCAATGAGTGTTAACTTTAAGGTAAAGGAACCTGAACAGGCACCATTAAGACAGGAGGAGTACGCTGCTGCGGGGTTTAATCTTTGTGGGGTTTTGACCAAAGTGGGTTTCATTAAGACCCAGAACTGTTATCATGCAGTTGTTTATCTGCAGGTACCTCTGAGCTCGTAGCTGAGAGTTGACCCGGATCATATCCTCGTGCTCTTCCCCGAGCTCGTAGAGTTTGTCCTGGGTTTGAGTGAGAGCGAGACGAGCCGTGCTGAGCTCCTCTCCTCTTAGCTTCAGCTCACGCTCCCGAGAACTCAGCTGCTCCTCTTTCCGCAAAAGCTGCAGAACATCAGGATGAGAGACATGAGGGATATAAACCACACGGATGAAGTAGGGTTTCCTACAAGAACTAAAATGCTTCTGAAACAAACACACAGTGTTAGAGCAGCCCACCACCCACGGAAATCCAGAGGAGGGCAGGTCTGTGGTCAGAAACAGACCAGAAAGTTGGAGCCACGAGAAAAACGTGTTTAATTAAAGTGGCGGTTTAGTTAGTGTATGTTTTCTAAAGGCTGACCTGTGGCCCTAGTGTGTGTTTGTTTACAGTGTGGTCTTTCACCATGTGTTTGACTTTGGCGAGTTCCTGCAGCTGGAAACCCTCGAGCTCGTCCTGTTCATCTCTCTTCTGGAACAAACTCAAACTCTGCTCCAGACGAGCTTCTAGTGAGGCTTTCTCCTGAGAGAGAGAGAGAGAGAGAGAGAGAGAGAGAGAGATAAAGAGAGACACACAGAGAGAGAGAGAGCGAGAGAAAGAGAGAAAGAAAGAGAGAGACACAGAAAACACCATACAGAATCACAACAGAGACCCTGGGCAAAACTCCAAATACGACATGTGTCCCATGATTAAAGTGGTAAATTGACGTGGGCGTGTCTTACTGTGTTAATTACGGTTCTATGAACTCATAAAAGATTCAGGAAAAAAATAAGCAATAGATTTAACAAAATAAATAAATTACCTGCTCTAAAGCGGCCATCTTCTCCGTCCATTCCTGCAACAAACACAAGTGTCACTCAAGATCTAGAAGCAACATCTGGTGCTTCGATCCACATTAGGAACGACGTTTCATTCCCCACCTGATCTTTCTTCTCCAGAGCCAGCGCCATGCCCTCCGCCATCTTAGCTCTGTTTGACTGGAAGGACTCATTCTGCTCCTGTAGCTTCCTCAGAGACGCTGGGAACACACACACACAACAGGAATGACAACGGCTTCTATAGCTTTACAAACTAAGCCTGGCCTTGAAATGCAGCATTAAAGCAGAGTTCAGTGGTTAGATGCTGTTACAAAGCGGGAAGAATAAAAAAATATACATATTTCACAGCTTCAGGTTCATTTTATCCACCAGGATCCATGCTAACGTTTGATTAAGAGTTCATAAAATAATAAAAACACAAGCTAGAGCAAACAAAAGAGAGTGTGAAAGGGAGAAAAAAAAATAGAAACCAGTAGTGACTGGTAGTAGATATAATGAACATGCAGCTGGAAGAGAGTGGACTGATCCTTTAAAGATGAAAGCATCATCGGAGCAGGATCCTGGGAGCGATAGCGGCAGGTTGCAGATGTCATTGCAATGTTATTAGTGACGGAAATCATCGCTTAATCCAGTGTTTAAGCCTTCAGTAGCAGGACTGAGAGCTGAGTGTTAATCCATGCACATATTCATGACATTATTAGTGGAGGGATACTGTGTAGATGAGTATACTTTCAAAACAGTCCACCTTAAATTCAGGACTTCAACCTTAAAACAACTGCTAGCTTAAACCAATCTGAC
>NC_089813.1:3031150-3048650 GCF_029633855.1 Hoplias malabaricus | reverse complement strand
GAGACCGGGAGTCCCTAGAGACGCCCTGATTCCTCTGATGTTGAAAATCTGCACTGAGTAAAGTGAATGGGGTGTATTTTGATTGTGCAGCCGTGCCACATTTAATACACCCTCTGATATGTATCCTGAGGACTGACGTACAGACTTCACCCAGTCAGAGAAGATAAACACAAACCTCGGCTAAATCTCAAATGACTCCCTAGTCCCTACGTAGGGCAGTAGAATCAAAGTTTCTGAACCCAAACCCTTACCGTACTCACCATTCCTATAATAACACTAACCAACGGCCATAAAATACTGACATTTGGGCCTCTAACGGATACAAATACTGTACTCTTTACGCGCAGAAAGTACAACTCTATCATCTGAAATAGGGCCCTCGGTAGGGAGTAGGGAGCAACTTCAGCAAATTGAGACGCGCCCTGCATTACACTCTGAGCAGAGCTCACACAATGCCATATTAAAGCTAGGGTTGCAGTGTTAATAATTCATTTTAACGGCGTGGTTGTATGTCCCAGCCTACTTTAAGTACTGTTAGTAACTAAAAACACGGAAATATAAGAAAATAAGCCGCTGTCATATTGAGCTACAATGATTTAAAGGTCGCCAAGCCATTAGAAGGCCAAGCTAAAGCTAACTCACGGTTCTTATTTGTCCGTGGTTTACTTTAACCATCATTTCCTCCTTAAATACACACGTACGTGCCCTAAAATAACTGCTGAAGGGTTAACGTTAAAGCCATTTAAGGTGGAACTGAAAAAATCCATTTCGAAATCAACTTCAGCTGCAGCAGAGCCTGGAGCTAGCGGTGTTATTGGCTTTAAAACGCCTTTACCTTCAGCTCCGACCCTGCGACACACAACTAATGTCCCTCCTCCGTCAACTGGGAGCTGCTTTAAATCGCTGTGTCCCACAGAAAAGCTCGTATTCTCCCTTTAATTCCGTCCACTCGGCGATGTGTCTGTTGTATTTGCGAAGGAACTTCACCACGTCACCACATTTGGCGTGACGTGTCGGAGGCCACGGCCTCCACTGATTGGTCCATGTGAGAAGAGGCGGCTCTACTGAGTCGCCAGTCACAGGACGCGTTCCAATAAGGCGCTCTGAATCCTTGTGCACTAATAAGTGCACACTAACTATTGAAAATCCAGTGTGTACAATCCCCTTAGGAAAGCATTGACCAATAGATTAGGACACTCGGGCGCAGTCACACGAGCCTAAAATCAGCATGCCCAGTGCCAAGTGCTGGCTAGTGGGGTATAAATTGATTGAGGACACAGCATTGCAGAAAGAGCACTATGTAACTTCCGGAGGAGGGTAAGAAACCACCCCCTGCTTCCCCCAACCTCATTATTGTCAGTAGATTCATTCATTTCATTTCCATTCATATCTGTGACCCTTATCCAGTTCAGGGTCGCGGTGGGTCCAGAGCCTACCTGGAATCATTGGGCGCAAAGCGGGAATACACCCTAGAGGGGGCGCCAGTCCTTTACAGGGCAGCACACACTCACACACTCACTCACACACTCACACTTACGGACACTTTTGAGTCGCCAATCCACCTATCAACGTGTGTTTTTGGACTGTGGGAGGAAACCGGAGCACCCGGAGGAAACCCACGCAGACACAGGGAGAACACACCACACTCCTCACAGACAGTCACCCGGAGGAAACCCACGCGGACACAAAGAGAACACACCACACTCCTCACAGACAGTCACCCGGAGGAAACCCACGCAGACACAGGGAGAACACACCACACTCCTCACAGACAGTCACCCGGAGGAAACCCACGCAGACACAGAGAGAACACACCACACTCCTCACAGACAGTCACCCGGAGCGGGAATCAAACCCACAACCTCCAGGTCTCTGTCACTTTGTTATTGTAGTTCCCCAACCTAGCCACCAGAGGTCGTGCTGACACCCCATATGCCATTTAACGCCTTAGTGCATTAGTTAGAGTGACATCCAGTAGCCAAGCATAGGAATCACATCAACAAAGTGCTATTTTCACAATATGAAATATTTTAATCATGTTTTCCAGCCTTTAACGATGAAATAAAAATGCCATATGCACCTTTTAACGAGGTCAGGTACTGACAATGGATCATGAACACAACCCCGTCTCGTTCATTGTCTCCCAAAGGCTAAGGATGGAGCTTCACTGCAGAGAACACAGCTCCACTGCTCCACAGCCCAAAGCTGGGGGCTTTCCACGGGTGGTTACCCATTCTACTAGCAAGTCTTTCTCAGTGGAGAGTGCCCTTACTCCTCTGTCATGTCCTGAACTTGTGGATTGAGACTTGAGCTCCAGGGCACTGATCTGGTTACAGGTCACGTTGTGCATTTCTGAGCACCTACAGCGGTATGAAATATTTAAATGGTGTTGGACTCTTCAGTGAGCCCTACACTGAGCGTGGCCTATTTAGAAAAGCCCTCGAGTCCACGTTTCTCTGGGGGGCTGGACATGATGCTTTCAACCATGAGGAGATTTCCAGAACAGGGAAGAGAACATGACATACGGAGATGGAGTAAACAAACATCAGGGGATTCAGGAGGGACCACCGACAGAACTGCACACTTATTATTGTCGTTGTAGAGTCCTACATTCAGCAGAGTGAACGAGGTCATACTTGAGTGAAAGTGACGCCGCCTAGTGGTCATATAAACGTATGAAGTGTAAGGTTCATAACCACAACAAAGCTGACAAATCTGATCTAACTATGTTTACCCACTGTTATCAGCCCCACAGCGGTCTCAGGGTCCTGGGTTTAAGCCCCACCTCGGGTCACTGTCGGTGGGGAGTTTATTGTGTTTTCCCTGTGTCTGCATAGGTTTCCTCCTGGTGCATCACAACTGATCGCTGTTTTAAAACTCATGAATAGCTTCCACATCAGGACGAGAGAGCTGAAGGGCATTACGTTTTGTAGCTAACTGAGAAACCCTGCTTTGTTAAATACCCCCACCCTCAGGTCAGTGATGTTACTGCATTGTTTATAATCTGTGTTATAAGATGTAGTAACAAATATAGATATCCACAAAGCGTTATTCTGCAGTTACTCAAACAGCCAAGAGATGGCGCTGAAGGCTTTCACACTATTAACCAAAGAGTGGAGGCCGTTTAAAACCGCAAAGTAAGAGCCAAAGCCTCTAAAACATCCATTTAAAACATTTACAACTTCCTTTTTTTCTTGGAGGGACCAGAAAACCACAGTTTTGAAACTCCCAAACCTCCAGTTACTTAACGCTTCCTGTCTTGTATTTACAGTGCATGTGATATATGGCATTTGTAGAGTTTAAGAGGACATTTTCACTATTTAAGCAACGGACTTCAACGGTCAAAATGGAAAGAACACACCCTTCTCTCAGACAGTGACCTGAGACCTACAACCCCAGGGCTTTAGAACTGTGTGGTAGCGACACCGACACCATCCCTCCTGGTTCTGGTTAAGCATGAAATGCACAGGGGTCGTTTACAGTGTGAGAAAAGGTCACCTGCACTTTCTAAAGTGGCTTGTTATTTTTGTCCCCAACACTTTCTGAAACTACTTTCTCCCAAAATATTAGAATTGCTTTGGAAGGTGGGTACTGAGACATTGACTTACTATAAACAAGCAAGTTACTTATGCCACCAGTAGGCCGCGAATGCAGAAAGGAAGCAAGCGACCAGGCAATATTTGGGCTTGGCTGTGTACCGAGATCCAGGGACACCACAGGAGCAATGTTGACCTAAGAAACATCTGTGGAATTGGGACTAAAACCATACGGAGCAGTGGTATTGGGTCTAACCTGCTTGTTTCAGTCAAAATTAAACTAATATCATGTTGCCACACAATAAAAACATAATTTTCACACAGTTCTGAGGTAAAAAAAAAAAAAACTGCATGAAATGAAACATTAATTTTATTAAAATGAATGTTTAAAAAAAGGTGTTTGATATTCAATTTATAAAAATGTAAATAACAGAAAAGGAACATATAATGAGTGATTTAATTTCAACATATGATACTTTAAGCAAGAGGGGAAAACGTAGCCTAAGGTTTCACAGTGAATTAAATTTATGCTAGCGACCACAATGAAACAGCTTTCCTACTTTATTATAAAATATTACTTTGTGTAAAACATATACATAGAGACAGCTACTTTATTGTATAAATCATGACATGTGTCTGAAATATGAAATTACTTAATACAAATAAGAGAAAAAACAAAAAATCTGAAAAGAACCGTTAGCATTTCGCTACATATCGCAACGCTGCGGGGTCAGGACCAATCAGAAACCAACGCATTGTCTCAGCGGTGACTCAGCGACGAGCCAGCGCTGAGGCAGCGGCGCGCTGTGATTGGTCGGTTGCGACGCTCGCTTCACTGTACGCTGTTGTGACGGGGGCTGGAGCACCTTGCGGTGGATAGAGAGCCATTGAGAAAAAGGGAAGGGGGCGAATATTTTCTCCCGGTCATGGTGGAGTGAGAGCGGGCAGCGGCTGGATTATCGCTGGAGGAAAACCCCCAAATACAGCACCCCTCCATGGGCGTCGGAGGAGGGTGGGCGCGGATCGGAGAAGGCCCGGACTGAGTGAGAGAGGAGCTTTGTTCACATCTCGACCCCAATCATGTTTGTCCTGGTTTTTGTGTTTGTGAGCCTGGGTTTGACGGAGGCTGCGGTTAACGGACCGAACCCGGCCTTTAAAGCCGTCTTGCCTTCACCCATCCCGGCCACAGACAGGTCCTCGTCGCGGGGGTCCACCCTGGAGCCCCCCAGCAGAACCGGGCTCCAGAAAACAGCCCAGAGCCTTGTGTCTGAGAGAGCTCAATCACAATCACAAGCCATGGAGAACGGCCAAGGTGAGTACATTCGATAGACCTCCATTCTGTGCTTTCCACCAGTGCAGATCATCTCTCCATCATCAGCACCATCTCCTGTTTTGTGATGGACGTGATGGCTGCGTCTGCAGCAGAGCTACACCCTAAAAGCGCTTCATTCGGGGCTCTACATGTAGCAGATTTATTGCATACATGGTTCTCTGCCTGTAAACGATTGTTTTCCTCATGGCACACGTTAAAGGACCTAAAAGGGGTTTATCACTAAAGGCAGGGGAACCATAGGGTTCTGTGGATTACGGGGTTAAACGTCTCTCCATGACGGTAAACCTGTTGTGGACAAACCTTTGTAAAAAGAGCAGTAAAGGTCCCTCAGTTCCGTAAAACGGTCCCTCAAGGGTTCTGTGTAGAACCATTAACACCTGAAGAACCACAGAAATGCCTATATCCTCTTTATACATAAGGCATAGCACCAGCAAGGGTTCCACTCCACTACTGATGCAAAGTAAAGAACCTCCATTTTATTACCACTTTGAGGGTTCTACTTAGAACCATTCATTTTATATAGAATTGTTCCCATTACTTTTCAGATTGATAATGAGTTGTCTATGGTTCTACGTTCCACCTTTTGTGGAACTATAGGGTTCTTGTGTTTAAACAAACTGGACGCCATAACAATGAAGGAACCCCAATACAGAACCATGTTCTCCGTTCATCTGAAGGACCATTTCACCATGCAGAGAACCATGTCAGCATGGAAGTGGTCTATATTCAGTGCATGGTTCTAAATAGAACCTGTGACTTTACTGAAGAACCCTTACTTAAGAGTAAACAACATAGAACCCGTTTTGCTAAGAACATATGCAGCCCACACATCTTCAAGGGTTCTGCGGTAAAGGCAACGGTTCTGTTTAGAACCAACAGTTCAGTGTGGAGATTGTTCCTCGGATTGATGGAGCATGCACAGGCTTAGATAGCACCTTTGGGAAAATGGGATATGAGATCTCGGATGTGAAATCCAGAAGAACCGAGTTTTGGTGTGGCGTAGAACCGCTTTCTAAAGGTGCTCTATAGATCAATAGAGTCATAAACATCCATCCGTCGATCTGAAGAACGGTTTCACCATGTCATCACACTGATGAGTCTCTACAGAGGGCATGGTTCTAGGGGATTCTTTGGCTTTACTACAGAACCCAAGGAGAACCTTCTTTTTAAAGAGGATATAAACAGGACACGCCCCACTCTCAACGGCGCTGACCAGTGTCCTTAAGTGCAGACACTCTCCAGAAAAGGGCAGGCCTCAGCCCTGATTTTAAGGGGACCTTTATTATGCCATTAGCACCAGCCAAGCTTTTTACTGACATCGTACCCCATCATCATCATCATCATCATCAATCTAGACCCCCCACAGCGCTCCACGCATCAGCTGCAACAGAGGGAACAGCCCCCGGACGGACCCTGCGCTGTCGCCCTGCTGTTCCCCTTGTGTCCTTTAATCAAACAGAAGGGTTTGACATTGTAGATGAAGCTCTCTTCGACACCATTTCAGTTTTCTGAGGGTTGCAGTTTCGAACCCTGCCTCGGGTCACTGTCCGAGAGGAATGAGGTGTGTGCTCCTGTGTTTGCATTGTGTCCTCTGGGTGTTCCAGGTTTCTCCCACAGTCCAAACACACATTGTTTGTAGTATGAATGTGTGAGTGACTGGGTGATTGTGTGAGTGCCTGAGTGATTATGTGAATGACTGGGTGAATGTGTGAGTGACTGGGTGATTGTGTGAGTGCCTGAGTGATTATGTGAATGACTGGGTGAATGTGTGGGTGCCTGAGTGATTATGTGAATGACTGGGTGAATGTGTGGGTGCCTGAGTGATTATGTGAATGACTGGGTGAATGTGTGAGTGACTGGGTGATTGTGTGAGTGACTGGGTGACTGAGTGAATGACTGTGTGATTGTGTGAGTGACTGGGTGATTGTGTGAGTGCCTGAGTGATTATGTGAGTGACTGGGTGAGTGTGTGAGTGACTGGGTGAGTGTGTGAGTGACTGGGTGAGTATGTGAGTGACTGGGTTATTGTGTGAGTGCCTGAGTGATTATGTGAATGACTGAGTGATTGTGTGAGTGACTGGGTAAATGTGTGAGTGACTGGGTAAATGTGTGAGTGACTGGGTGAGTGTGAGTGACTGGGTGATTGTATGAGTGACTGGGTAAATGTGTGAGTGAATGGGTAAGTGTGTGAATGACTGGGAGAGTGTGTGAGTGACTGGGTTTGTGTGTGAGTGACTGGGTGAGTGTGTGAGTAACTGGGTGAGTGTGGGAATTACTGGGTGAGTGTGGGAATTACTGGGTGAGTGTGTGAGGGACTGGGTGAGTGTGTGAATGACTGGGTGTGTATGTGTGTGACTGGGTGATTGTGTGAGTGACTGAGTGAGTGTGTGAGTGACTGAGTGAGTGTGTGAGTGACTGAGTGAGTGTGTGAGTGACCGGGTGAGTGTGTGTGTGTGACTGGGTGAGTGTGTGTGTGTGACTGGGTGAGTGTGTGAGGGACTGGGTGAGTGTGTGAATGACTGGGTGTGTATGTGTGTGACTGGGTGAGTGTGTGAATGACTGTGTGAGTGACTGGGTGAGTGTGTGAAACTGTCCACAGGTGTGTGTGTGTGTGTGTGAGTGACTGGGTGAAGTTCGAATGGGGTTCGAGTCCTAGCTCAGACAGGACATCACGCTTGACCCACAAATGTCCCTGGGAAAGACTCCTAACCCTGTGTTATGTGTAAGTGTCTGCTTTAGAAAACTACAACAGCAGCTGTGTAAACACTCTTCATCTGCTGCTGCTACAAGGTGTAGACGCTATGAACGAATTAAATACTAATGGACGCTACACTGTGCTCATGGTCACCTTCTCTCGTCCCAGACCTTTACAGCCATTTCATATCAGTCATCATCAGGTTAAGTCCTCTATTAACGAAGGCTGGACTTAAATGGACTCACTCTATTTGGCCTTTCCTGAGGAAACCCCCCAGCTCCTGGAATTCCTTTAGGCCAAAGCACTTGTAGATTATTCCATAAACCAATTACGTGTCTCAGGTTTGGGCTCCTGCCGGGGGTCTTTACTCAGAGCTGCTAATGAAGCTGTCACTGTCTCGTAGCCGTGGCGTATGTCTAATTTATGATCTGGAGGCTGCGGCACTTAAAGGAGTGTCCGGTGTTTTTTTGCTCTCCTGTCTGCAGCTCACGGCTGATTACCTCCGCCTGGTTCCTCTGGGTTTAGCAGAAAGGAGCAGAAACACATCGACTGAGAGAACACTCACAATGGAAACCAAAGGGCAGGTGCTGAAGCAGCTATCAGTCCTCCTTTATGGTACGAATCAGTGAGCTGGATGTTAATTTCGGCCACTCCATGTGGGGGGCCCACTCCGTTTGCTTCTAGATGGTTGCTAATGTATTCCAGGTGGTTGCTAAGGTGTTTTTGGTGGTTGCTATAGTGGTTGTTAAGCATTACTAAGTGCTGTGGAGTTATGAAGGTGGTAGTCCCAGCCACAGATGTCAGGATTCTGTCAGTTGCATTCTGATTGGCTCTCTGTACCTTCGTGTTTACACACTTCCGTGTAACATTTTTGAACAGAGTTGTGATTGGTCATTTTGCTCACTCACATTTCTTTTCCTGCAGTAGTAGGCAGCTCTTGGCCATGTTAAGTGGCGAAAGGTACAGCTGGCATTGCAAGATTATGAAGATGGTATCCCAGGTGGTTGCTAAAGCAGTTTCTATGCTATTTTTGGTTGTTGCTAAGTATGAGCAATGTTGGTGCTGTGTTGCTTTTAGGTGGTTGCCAAAGTATTTCAGGTGGTTGTTAATGTGTTCCGGGTGGTTGCTAAACATTGCCAAATGGTGGTGTGCTCGTCACTCAGATTTCTTTTCCTGCAGTAGTAGGCAGCTCTTGGCCATGTTAAGTGGCGAAAGGTATCACTGGCGTTGCAAGACTATGAAGATGGTATCCCAGGTGGTTGCTAGAGCCGTTGTTATGCTATTTCTGGTGGTTGCTAAGTGTGAGCGTTGGTGGTGGTGTTTTTAGGTAGTGGCTAATGTATTTCAGGTGGTTGTTAATGTATTCCACATGGTATTGTTACGTGATGGTGTTACCCACATGGACGACTGCCACCCTTTACTGCACCATTGGTGATACTTGTGTGGCAGCCCATGACGATTTGGCAGAACTAAGCTGGCCTCGTCTTTCTTGCTAAGTACAGTATAACATATCTTTCTTGTTAGTAGGAACTGACCATGTAGTTAGTGGTAACTGACCTTTCCACAGAGACGTAGACAGGTTTTATCTGTGATCTGGAGCAGCCCTAAAGAGGCCACGGTCACAAATACAGCTGAACTCTACGGTGACCCTGGCTATTATTCCTATTGGACAAGGCCGTAATCTGGAGACAATAGCAGTAAAAGTATAGACTAAGCCTGTTTTTATTACCAGCCTGGGGCCCTTTTAAGGGGGATGTAGGGGGGGCGACCAAACGTCATCTCCTATCTTTGGCTGGACACTTGAGGAGGTTTCATACGGAAATGAAATGGAGCCTTTATCACATCCCGTAAACAGTGACCAAAAGTATTTGGACACCTGCCCAACCAGCCTTCAGTAAGAAAGAGTGTTTAACTGTCGGTTTGTTCCACATTTGCTGCAGTTATGTTACAAGAGATAAACTAGATCTTCAGTGAATCATCTCTGACGTCCACCGCAAACCTATTGGATCGTCACTACTGAGAACGCAGTCCCACAGCTCAACACCTCACTGCACTGAGGCTTCATACTGACCCCCTTTGACCTTAGGGTCATGTGTGCAGCTGCTCTGGAGCGTCCCGATTCATGCTTCCCTACAGAGATTACACACACTGCGACTGTTTCAGTAATTATAAAGGGAGTCTACACACTTTAGGACGTTACGGCTCCTGCTAACACTGATTTAGAAAATCAGCTCTCACTCGTTTACACGAGGAATTGACCTCAGCTGTGGAGAGGCAGGTTCCAGGTGTTAGTGTTTTATTGTCAACACTAAATGTTGTCAAGAGAAACAAGCCCCACCCCTTTTCTCCCTCATACACAATAAAGGCTGCTGTAATAACCAGTGAAACCTTAGGTTTAAACCCACAACACATAAAAACTAAATAACATTCAGCTCCTCCACAGGCTCTGTTAAGAGTCCTAACTTTCATAAACTCAGTAATAACAAGCAGAGTGCATTTCCTGACGAAAACACAGAATGCTGTCGCAGATTTAGTGGTGCCCAGGTGTTGCTAGGACTTTCCAGGCAGTGGCTAGGCTTTTGCTACATGTTTTTGTTAAGTATTTGCTATGGTATTTCAAGTGGTTGGTAAGGTGTTCCAGGTGGTTACTATGGAAGTTGCTATGACATTTTATGTGGTTTATTAATGTTTGCAATTGTGGTTGATATGATGTCCCAAGTTGTTGTTATGGTGGTTGCTATGGTAGTTTAGGTTGTTACTAAGGTGTTCCAGGTGGATGCTATGGCTTTTATTGTGGTATTTCAGGTGGTTGCTATGGTTTTCCAGGTGGTTGCTAGGGCATTCCAGGTGGTTAATATGGCAGTTGTTATGATATTTTAGGTGGTTGCTTATGTGTTTCAAGTGATTACTATAATGTCCTAGGTGTTTGCAATGGTGGTTGCTATGATGTCCCAGTTGGTCACTATGGGGGTTGCTATGGTAGCCTAGGTGGTTACTAAAGTATTTCAGGTGGATGCTATGGTTGTTGTTGTTAATGTGTTTTTTCCAGTCAACATTTCTGCTTATGATTTTATGTCAGAGTGAATCTGACCTATATATGAACAGCTGTGTATTTGATGGTGAGATACACTCCCTGAACTCTTTACTCTGTGTGTCTGTGTATGTGCGTGCGTGTGTGCGTGCGCGCGTGTTTGTGTGTGTGTGTATATAGTCCTTCTCTGATCTCCTTGAGCTAATGAACAGATGGGGGTACTCACCTTCTTGTGTAAACAAAGGAATTTTAGAACATGTTAATGCTCTCTCTCTCTCTTTCACACAAACACAAACACACACACACACACACACACACACACACACGTAAACACAGTCCTGGAAACTCCTGTTTCTTTCCTCTGATATCCTCATATCTCCTGAGAAAATACAGACTGGTATTTAATGGTTGCTTTTGCCTGAAAATAAAAATAGATAAGTGTTCTGCTTAGTTTTTAATGAGCTATGAGTGAATAATGCAAGAGCCCTGGAGGGAGACCCCGAGGACAGTCATTATGTCAGAACAACAACAACAACAACACTGACCTCGGCTTTGCGCTGAAATCCCAGGCTTTATAAAGCTTCAATCATGTTTTTGGGTTATTGTCGTTAGTATTACTGTTATATCCAGAGGAGGGGAGCAGTTCCCAGACAGTAACCTCATTTACATGTGTGTGTGTGTGTGTGTGTGTGTAGGCTCTAAGCCTCTTAGCCGGTCCCTCCGTGGGTCCCCTTAGGGCCTGGAGGTGTTTATTCAGACACTCAGAGGTAGCTGCCGCATACAAATCATGTGTTTTCTCTTCGGCAGGTGTACCTTCAGGTGACCTTTCTATAAGTGCATTGTGGGACATATGCTAATGAGGTTGGCAATGAGTGGTGCTAGCATGTGCAGGATTGTGTCGAATTGGAAAACAGATCTGAATTTGATTTGATTCTCTAATCCAGCGTTAGTTTTACTGTGTGTGTACAGAAAGTTTCCGACTGTCATAAACAACTCAACATAAGTGGGTGTCAACACGCTTGGAGGAGAACACTAATTGTGGCTCGATACATGCACGAGCTAGAGTCAAACTGCATGATTCTTTTGTTCATTTATCTTCTGTAAGTGTGCCTCCTGATCAAAGAAGCCCGAGACCCCGGAGCGGAGGGGAAGAAAGACAACCTGCAGCACCCAACGTGCGGCTCTTGAAAACCGACTCAGACAATCGCATGGTGTTTGCGGTGTATTTGGTGTCATTATCTTTTCTGAATTAGTGGTCCGTTACTGACCACTGGACAGTGGTGGGCTAGATATTCCAACTTGTTTGTAACACGCAATGACACTTTTTATCCTGGGTTTAGAATTTAATTTCTTAGGCCCCTTCCACATATATCTGGATATTTGTTTTATTCATATCCAGGGTTTTGTCTGCGTTTTGCCCTCCAGTGTGATCACTGAAAATGGTGAGGATTATGGTGGAGCTTTTTGACAACCTTTTTACCGACAAAACACAGCTTTTTCATTCATTCATTCATTATCTGTAAGCGCTTATCCAGTTCAGGGTCGCGGTGGGTCCAGAGCCTACCTGGAATCATTGGGCGCAAGGCGGGAACACACCCTGAAGGGGGCGCCACTCCCTCACAGGGCAAACACAGCTTTTTGAAAAGGCTAATGTCACACAGTGTGTCTCTGGCTGAATTTCAAACAGCTCCTCACTCCCTAAACAGTGAAGGGCATCCGTCATAAACTACACGCTACACACACACAGACAGCACTAGACTTCAGATTCACACAGATGAATAAATATAAATTATTGTATTATGTATAATATGTAATACATTTTTAAGGTCTAGATTCAGTCGTTTCACGACGTGTGTAGTGCACTACAGAGGGAGCATGGAGTGAATTGGGATTAAACCTGTGATTCTCTCATTGTTCGTGGTGTTTTGATGTCTCTCTTTAAGCGCTACTATGGCCCCCTGCTGGACTGGCATGATTGTACTGTATTTGTCTGGACGGGGTATTTTCAAAAACGGAGAGAGGTAAATCTCTGTGTTGGCGGGGCTTTGGAGTTCAAGGACGTAGGAGATGTCTGTGCATTAAAAAAATCTATTTTAAGAATTTATAAGGCTTTTAAATAATTGATGGGAGGTCTGGGCCCTGTGATGTCCTGGTTATAAATTCTGTGGCAGAAAAACAGTCGTTCGTAATCAGTCCGCAGGAATTAGGCCAGTGTAATTGAAAAGGATTGCCCGGAAATTCTCTTTTGATTTATTTGTGATTGCCATGGATTTGTAATTACTGTCACATCCTCTGCACCCCGTGTTGTTGCTGCTCTGTTTTTTTTGGGGGTGGATGAGGATCGAAATTCCTTTGTTTTACTGAAACTCAGACACAAATCTGCTTTTCCAGCCTCTGCTTTGTGTTACTGAGGAAACCAACGCGCTCTCTCGGCCAAGCCGCGCTCACACTCCTCCTCGTCCGAGCGCTAGACTCTCTGCCTCTCGCCGCGGAATTTGTCATGTTAATTTAATGAGGGATCAGAGACACGGCGGCAGACTGGACGCTTTCATGTAGCAGAGCTGGCCCAGATCCGCGAGACTGAGAGCAGAGATCAAACACCGCGGAGATACACAGTGTAAACAGAAACAAACGGACACTGCACGGT
The DNA here is from genome assembly GCF_029633855.1 of Hoplias malabaricus. Lineage (NCBI taxonomy): Eukaryota > Metazoa > Chordata > Actinopteri > Characiformes > Erythrinidae > Hoplias > Hoplias malabaricus. The sequence continues at coordinate 3,035,409 of NC_089813.1, read as the reverse complement.
CAACAACACCTGCTTAACGGCTAATTCTGTTAGCTAATATACGACTGCGTTGGTTAGCTGAGTAACGAGGCCCAGTCATGAGTGCAGTGTAACTCAGCACAGGAGGCTGTTAGTGGATGTAACTGAAATAACACAGGGTTCTCCTCCAAGCGTGTTGAGGTGCAGTGCTGTTGTGTCCTTGACAGTGAATGGAGGCCAGGAGCTGTAACTACAGCGAGAGAGAGAGATGGAGAGAAATAGAGGAGAGAGAGAAATAGAGCAAGAAGAGAGAGAGAAATAGAGCAAAAAGAGAGAGAGAGAAATAGAGGAGAGAGAGAAATAGAGAAAAAAGAGAGAGAGAGAGAAATAGAGGAGAAAGAGACAGAAAGAAGTGAGTGAGAGAGAAATAGAGGCGAGAGAATAGAGAGAGGGGAGACAATGGTAGAGAGTTGGAGAGAGTCTCTCCTCACTGTTCGCTTAGTCTCTCTCTCTCTCTCTCTCTCTTTCTCTCTCTCTCTCTCTCACAAACACACACACACACACACACACACACACACACAGTAACAGCTGCTGCTCCCGCTGAATTACACACTTTCAAACAGGCAGTGGTGGTCTGCAGCTGGGATTTCTGCAGTGGTGCGACTGTCGTATTCTGATCACAGTGCATCACAACGTGATCCGATCACCAGAAAGGCATCTTAATGCCAGGGGCGGACAGGGCCTGAGGGTCAGCGACAGACAGGGTGGACAGTTACGGACGGCTGTGATATCACTGTGGACTGAGCTCACGACATCCTAATGATTATGATCACATTTGGTAACATTTCTAACCATCTCTCTCTCTCTCTCTCTCTCTCTCTCTCAGATCTGGTGTGTAACTGCAGTGCTGAGGGGGTGCTGGAGCCGGACGAGTGTGACCGGGACACGGGGCAGTGTGTGTGTGTGTTGGGCTACACCGGGCTGCAGTGTGAGGAGTGTGAGGAAGACCACTTCACCAACGGCACGGACGGCTGTCTACCCTGTGGCTGCGACTCGTTCGGCGCGGTCAGCCCGGGCTGTGACAGGTGAGGGGCATTATGGGTAACGTAGTCTGTTCATGAGAAGCGTAACAGCTTTGCACCATTGCTGGCACAAATACCCCTCTGTGTCCACACTGGGGGCACCTCAGAGTCAAAGGGGTGGTCATACCCTGTCCATCATTCACCTTTTGACTTTCTGACCCCACCTTCATTCAGCCGCTGCTTACACTTCCCCCCCGTCATTTGTGTTTAATGGAGGTAAATTCCATTAGAGCTGCTTTCCTAATGTGATCCTGCTTAGACTGTCTGAACCTACCTATCTGTCTGCTACACACACACACACACACACACACACACACACAGAGCGAATGATCTTTCCAATTATCACAGATTAGCCCAGCTTCGCTCCTTCTGCCACCCGCTCCACTAAATCCTCAGCCGAGTTTGGGCAATGCCTCAAATCCGAGAATTCCTGTAGTGATTTTCCAAGGATTTTAATCAGGAAAACATGGCATGGCTTTAAACTCTGGTCCTGCATTTGATCATCATCTGCGATGACTCTGCTCAGGGTTAATATCCCATTCCACCTCATGTGATTGGATGGGGGACCCCTGAGATCATGTATCCGGGTTCAGTGCGAGGTATTCCCCTGCTTAAGGGCAAGGCCTCCCTGCTCCAGGTTGGAGTTTCCCCTCGTGACTTCCTAACATCACCGGAGGCTGGATGTGTGGAGCAGACACAAACTGCTTTATTTTCATTCAGAAGCTCCACATTTTTTAAGTTTTTTAACTCGAGTTGTTTAGTTTTGTAGCACTGTCAGTCTGCGTTTACTTTCATGCAGTTAGCGCCCTCCCGAATTTAGAGTCGGTTCCACCTACAGTGATCGGAAACAGCATAAATAAGTCAACATTAAAAAGGTATGGAGCAGGAATTGAACAACGTCCTCAACACCTTTCATGTTTTTCATCATCCAGAGGACTCTCCACCGTCTAAACGCCTCCAAATACCGTTTCTCGTGGCTCAGCCAGCGACGCACAAAGAGAGAATGCCTAAGCCATTTCGGGCCGAAACCCTTAGCCCACATTCTTTCCCCGTTTAAGGAGTTAGATCTATGTATAAACACTGGACCTTTTTCCCAGTGTGCATACACACGGAGAGCAGCAAATGGTGAGGAAACATCCTAGGAATATTACATGGTGTTTAATAAGCCTTTAATAATGAGGGATAATGAGGTAGTATCTTTAAATCAAGATGCGTTTTGTCTAAATGTGGCCCACTGTGAATTAATGACTAACATCTTAGTGTCTCGTGAACAGACTTCCCCAGTTTAGTGATTTAGACCCTGACGCTGATTTGGAGCCCCCTGCCCCCCACAGGCAAGTGTGTGTGAGCCCTGAGAAACACATTTAAGGGGTCACAGAGTGCAGCGTCCAGATTAGACGAGCTCAGGAAGCAGCAGCCGGCTCCTGTGATCCTCCGTGTTGTGCTACATTAGCTCTAAGTAATTGGCTTTAATCGGGCAACCCCCCTAAGTCATGGCAGGCGTGTACTGGGTGCAACAGGACATCTTAGAACTCGTCATTCAACATCAGGCCCGATGTTTATGTGGCTCAGTGCCATCAGAGTCTCACTGAAATGTTCCAGCATGTAGAGTTCAGCCTGCTGAGAAGAGATAAAGGCAGCAACAAGTGATAAAATCCATATTAATAGCCTTCATTCCAGTCATTCCCTCATTGCTCCTTAGCAGCTCACCATGGTGTCCCCGCATCTCACACAGAGAGGGACAACTGTGTCCTGTGTAGACTGATGACACAATTAGCTAGGTTAGGTTATAGATGATTAATTACAGCTTCATTTTATCATAATGAAGCGTTTCTTACAACTGTGTGACTACAGGTGATCACTGTTAAACAGGAAGTCCGCGATTGCAGGCAAACTCAGTTCCCTCTGGTTTGTTTACGTTCAGAAGCTTAACAGAGAATGAGAGTCCCTCAGTGGCTCTTTTGACTGACCACCTGAAAGATATGTCCTGTGTCACTGATGAAGGACTAGAGGACGAGCGACACACACTGTGCAGCGACAGATGAGCTACTGTCTCTGACTTTACATCTACAAGGTGGACCAACGAGGGAGGAGTGTCTCACAGAGTGGACAGAGAGTGGACACAGTTTTTAAAAACTCCAGGAGACACTGCTGTGTCTGATCCACTCTACACCAGCACAACACACACTAACACACCACCACCACGTCAGTGTCACTGCAGCGCTCAGAATGATCCACCACCACATCACACCTGCTCTGTGCAATGAAGAAAAGGGCACACAAAGTATGCAGAGCAACAGATGCTCTCTAGGCTGTAGATGATTGAGTGTGTGTGTGTATTGGGAGGGGGGTGTTTTTGACTTTAGTTTCTAGAGGAATGAAAATGTTCAGATGTGTGGGAGGATTGTTGTCGTTGTTCCTCTCATTTTTAAAGCTATGTGCAAGAGAGAGAGAGAGAGAGAGAGAGAGAGAGGGGCTGGAGAGAGAGAGAGATGGAGAGAGAGAGAGAGAGAGAGAGATGGAGGGTGAGATGTAGGGAGGGAGGAAAACAGACAAAAAAGGAGAGAGCAGAAAGAGAGGGAAGGGGACACGGAGGGAATGAGACAGTGAGCCAGAGAGCAGAGAGGGAGAGAGAAAGACTTCCTGCTTCCACGGTTGTCATGGCTCTACAGGATCGGGGCGGAGGATGATGCGTCGTCACCATGGCAACAGAGAAAAAAGATGAGAGAGCTAGTGAGGGAGAGAGAGGGGGAGAGAGAGCTCCAGTCGTTGTGTAACACTGACCTAGTTAAGATGCAGCTGATCCGCCTCAGGCTTCCTGAAACATTCATGAAGTGCACACACACACACACACACATGAAGTGTTAGCATTAACATAAGCCAGTGCACAGTGGTCCCAAAAATTATTTGCACAGTTCAGCCACTGGTAAAAGTCCAGTAAAAACCACCATTACATCCAAGTGCACAATAGCTCGTCCCCGTGGGTCCGAATGTACGTGGCGCTGGAGAGAAGCATGCACAGGAAAAAAGAAATAGACACAAAAGAAGATTGTTTACATTTGGGAAAGGATGGTGAATCACCACTTTCTCTCTCTTTCTCCTGCCCCCTCTCTCTCTCTCTCTCTCTCTCCCTCTCCTCTCTCTCTCTCTCTCTCTCCCTCTCTCTCACTCTCTCTCTCCCTCACTCTCTCTCTCTCTCTCTGTCTCTCTCTCTTTCTA